>NC_135494.1:2032016-2332016 GCF_052094955.1 Ictidomys tridecemlineatus | reverse complement strand
CCAGGGAGCAGAAGCCCAGAGACAAATACCATGGAGGACTAGGCCGCACCCTCTGCACCAATTTCAGGCACCCAACACCCAGCTCACCCGGGAGGACCAGGAGATAGAGGCTTAGGGTCAGTCGCCAGGGAGGTGACTTCAAGTTTCTACCATCCAGCCCAACCCCCAGGACCAGGGTAGAGACCCAGGGCAACCTCCAGAGGAGACTCCGCCAGGCTCCGCAGCTCACTGGTTTGCGGGGCCCCAAGGCAGGTGCTGACCCCGTACCTTCAGCCCTCGTCACATACCCACCATTTTTATCTTCCTTGGGGACCCGGAGTTCTCTTGAGGAACCCCTGAGCACCAGAGCTCTCCGGGACACGGGCTGCTCAGAATCACCTAGGCCTTCAGGGCAGAGCACATGGGGCCCAGGAAGGAAGAGCGGAGTTGGTGAGGAGGAAAAGCCCGCGAGATTTCCAAAGCCCGCCCTTCCCCTCTGTTCATGAATCTGATTGGACAGTTCCACCCCAGAAACACTAATGGGCCTCCTCCAGGAACACCTCTGCCTTATGACAGACAGCTAATGTTATCCAATCACTTCCTAAAACTCCCTAGAGTGACAGATCCTTGGTCCCAGTCCTTTTCAGGTGGAGTGTCTTTGCTGGGTTGGAAAAATAACCCAGTTAGAAGCCTTTGCTTGGAACTTGGTGAGGATGGGATTAAGCTATGGCTCTGGGAGACTGCTTTCCCAGCATGGGTGATTCCCTGGGTGTGAACCCACCACAGAAACAAAGACAATTTTAAAAAAAGTTACTTGAGGAGGCTGAGGCAGGAAAAGCCCAAGGTTCAGGTCAGGATCTACAGTGTTACCCGTGTTTACTGTGACGGGTCCTTGCTTCCCCAAATGCTGAAGTATAACACAGAGAAGCACGTGGAGAGTGGAAAGTGGAAGGCTTAATTAAGGAAGAGCAGAAAAGATTCACCCCCACCCCCAGGAAGAAGGGGACTGGAAAGGAGAAATCCTTGGAAAACAGAAGTCTTCTCTCTTTTACATCTAATGTCATCTTTTGTCCTCCCACATTCCTGTCCTTTATTTCTCTTTATTGTGCATGTGATGGGGGTTGCAGGTGGAAGGACAAAGGGTGGGAAACTGGTGGACTGGTGGGGCATGGACAGAAACCAGGGCAAGAACAGCCTAGGGTGGTTGGATTAGCATCTCCCTGTTTTACTGGGAGCTACTTCATTAACACTTATTTAGGACCTGCCCAAGGTCATGGTGAAGTGGCTCCCTCTTTCTCCACAGAAAAGCCCTCTTCCCCATGGCTGATTTTAGGACTGTCACCAAAAGAGTCCATTGTAGATAAACTTCCTATTTTCATGTCTCCCTGTTTACTTGGCCACTGACCGAGAAGATACCAGCACTCCAGGTGCTGGACACCCCCTTACTAGTCATCACAAACCCATCCAGTATAGTACTTTGAAGAAATGTGCAAAGGAGGTCTCTGGCCTTGAGCTGGGCTTCACAGAGATGTGTACATTTTTAATATAAGTTGCAATTGGGCTCCATGGTAACAGCTGGCAGGGGGAGGAAAGAAAGGGGAGAAGAAGCTCTCCCCTTCTCAGGTGCTGACCTTGAAGAGTTAACTTGCCCAGAACAGTGAAAGAAAAAGCTGCTTTTGTGTGAACTTCTGAGCCCCTCCCCTTACATGCTGGGTATAAAACTCTGAAACTACCTGAACTTGGGGTTCAGGGGATTGATTGATTACAGCAAAGGCTGCACCCTCTGAACCTGGCTGCAGGCAAGTAAAAGTGTTTCCTGCTATGTTTGGTGCCTTGCCTCATTTGTCCCTACAACAATGGAAAATTAATATTTCAATTTCTCAGGTGTTGTTCTGGTTTTCCCAGGTTCAGATTAGACTCCATTTTCTTTATGGTTCCTATTGGACCACATTAACCTAGCTACATAGACTCTTCTCTTTAAACCTGGCTTCACAAACAGGGAAATCCTATCTGAAAATAAAATAAAAGGGTTGGAGATCTAGCTCAGGGATCAATCCCCACAGGGAATATACCACAGAACCTCAAAGAAAAAGATACCTATATCCATATATAGAATCACTTGGTGTGACCTCAGACAACTTAGCAAGACAGTCACAAAATTTTTGAAACAATATTTAAAGATGTCACATATATCACACTTGTGTGATATCTAAAAATAAAAAAAGGTTGACAATTATTTCTGTAATTCTCCTCACCTTCTGCCCCCTGATCATTTCAGGAGATAGCCTGAGCTAAGGAAGTAAGCAATTGGTGTTGGTGATTTGGCCCAGTGCTCTGTCCCCAGCAGAACAGGGGAAAATAAGGAAGTGGAGTGAATCCTCTAAGGCAGCAATGTGCACTGGAAATAAAATGGCTGCTTTGTGCTTAATGTCCAAGTTCTACATTCCACTATTAGGGCAGTTCTAGGAAGTGACCTGACTCTGGTGACCCCACACATCAGGTCATCTGTTTACCCCCAAACCAAACAGAAAATGTCATGATGAAAAGCAGGAAAGGAACTTTGATCAGTGAAGCTACACCAGGAAGACCAGGGCACCATGTCCTTAGCTGTCTCTTCAGGGCTGTCTAGGACTCTCAGGTTTTATAGAAAGGGTAGTCAGTCATAGGCATGTGTGTAGAGGGCACACTGTATGTAGGTTAGCTGTCATCTGTGGCTTCAGGCATCTGTGGGTCTCATAAAATGTCTGTGAGCTCATGGTCACGTGCCCCCTTGACACACTTCACCCCATTGCATGTTATGCTCCAATTCAGGGCCCCCAAAAGACCACAAGAGGCCAAGATCCATGTAAGCAGCAAAGAGGTATTTATTGTGAGCTACCTCAGTCCTCCTTGTGCACACAGCAACTGCTGACGCTGAGAGGCCCCAAACCCAGGGTATGCAGCAGTTTTATGCACTCTTTGGGGAAGGCAGGGCCTTCACATGCATCATAGCATCTCTTAGCAAATCATCACACACCGCAGGGAAATTATAAAACAACTCAAAAATATGATTAGCACATTCACTGGTGGGAACAATTGGGTAGGGGTGAGTGGCTGGAACAAGAGGGGGATTCCTTTGAACTGATTGGTTTAAGCCAAGAAGGGTGTTCCTGCTGAGCTCTGGGGTTTCCCAACATGTCATCAACCTCCATAAACTACTGGGAGGGTCATCTGGCATCCCAGGTATTTTCCCTGTATCATGCTAATAGGTGGCTGCTGGGAGGTTGCTATGGGTCCCCACCTAGCCTGACTAAGTCAGGGACACCTAGCACAGCAGATCTCTCCTGTTATTTTCAGATAAACAACTCAGCAGGGTGGGAGGGTTAGTATATGCCTAGGAGTGCTCTGTAGGTATTTCTAAGGACAAGGGTCACACCACCCCCCTCCTTGGACAGACTTTGCTCTGAGGTAGAGGCTGGTTTTTCATGCACAGGCTGACCTGAATTCATCTCTCAGGTAGGATCCTCTCCCTTGTGTTCTGTCCATGTTAGTGGTTCAGAGGCACCAACATGTTCAAGAAAAGCCACAAGCCCACCAGCTCCTGCCTGGTAAGCACCAAATCCCTAGCTGCTGACCCAGGGCTCTCACTTCCTGGGTTTCAACTGATAGTTAAACCAGAAAGAAACAATACCCCTGCTCAGCTCGGCCCATAAAGCCTGCATATGAAAGCCCACTTGGGGCACATATGGCCTGTGGCGTTGATACCGCTGGTTACTGGCGAGGAGTTCTGCCCCCTCACACATTGAAGCTTGAACATTAGCGAAGCAAGCCCAGGCAAGCACACAAAGCAGGCTTTATTCAAAAATGAGGAACCTGGACTTCTCCCCAGGAGGAAGAAGGGAGCCATCCTGGTATTCCCAGAAGGGAGGTGTTCAATCTTTATTTTGTGAGTCCTCGTCTGCCTTTCTTCTCCATTACTTTCCCCCTTATCTTTCTCCTTCCTGCCTTGGTGCCTAGGCCCAGACATGCTTGGTGAGATGGCACAAAGGTGACAAACAGGGGGGCTGAAGGGGGAAGGGCAGGATGGAGCAGCCAAGGACACATTAACAACCTTGTAGCTCTCTGTAGGGAGGGCCAACTCCTGAGACAGGATATCTCAGCAACAGAATGGAGCAAGGGCAGGTTCTTGATGAGGGGGGAGCAAGTGCTCTGAAGGAACCAATATTTCTGTTCCTCAGAGGACAGTCTGCAACTTGCCAGACTCACTCAAAATTGACTCCATTTTCCTGTCTGTACTGACTGCCTGTCTCATTCTGGCTCCAGTATCTACCCCTTCCTGGAAAGTAAATACAATTGTATTCTTTACTCTTAGCTTGGACTTGGTTAAGTCTTTCACATCCTGCACAGTAACCCAAAGTCATTCCACCTACCAATATTACCCATGGACATTGGGCGGGGGGCTAACATATGCACAGTCATATTCCCAAAAGTGTGGAATTGTGGCCACATACCAGTTGGGGGATGAGAACTCAACTGCAGGGGCTTTGTTCTCCACTCTGTGCTGGGCATTGAATCCATGGCAGGGCCACATTAGGCCTGAGCTATGTCCCCATACTCCTTTTTATTGTCCTACAAAGAAGGTGGGTGGGAGCATAAATGTAATGGATTTGAGTATAAATCTCTGATGAACCCAGCCTAATTCAATCTTAATATTAGGAGCCATCTCATCATAAAATCATGAAAAGTTAATTTTTGTTTTACTATAAATTTCTAGCCTTGCTGGGAATCCCTGCCTGGGGCTTGTGCTCACCTATGCCTGGCTTTCCCTGGCCAGACAACAATCCTCTCTAACACCTTTGTGGTGCCTCATAAATCCTGGCTCCCCCTGACCAAATAACAACCCTCTTGAAAACCACAGTGGTGCCTCATAAATTTTGATGTAGGGATTTGAATTTATTTACTATCCCACGTGCCAATCATTTGTAGACACACCCTCATGCACACACACAGAATCTCATTAATCATCAGTATCTCTTAATCCAATCAGGATGACAATTAAATGTATCATTACTCATAGTATGGAATACCCCCTTCTCTCCAGCTGATAGTCTCCACAGTTTTCAAAATATTGCATTGGTATAGGGTGTTTGTTAGTTACTAAACCAGTGTTGAATATTATTTGACCCAGAGAATGGATGAAGCAACATGTTATGATAAGCCAAAGATCATCCTTTACCTTAGGGTTCCTCCTGGAATCATGTGAACATCATGCATGTTGAGTATAGATTTCTCATGCTGTCCATCTCTCCTGGCCTCCACTACACATTTGGTGGGATATTTTAGATCTCAGTGACCTTTAAGGTAATTAGGAGTTTTTGGTTTTTTCTTTTTTTTTTTTTTTTTGGTTTGTTTCTCCTGAGATTAAGAGATATTATACTACTGAGCCACATCCCCAGTCATTTTTATACTTTATTTTGAGATGCAGTCTCACCAGGTTGCAGAAGGCCCAGCTAAGTTGCGAAGGCTGTCCTCAAATTTGCAACACTCCTGTCTCAGCCCCTGCAGCAGGAAGGATCACAGGTGTGCCCCACTGTACCTGGCTGTATGTTGTGGACTTTAACAATGGAAATATAACTAGACTTTAAAATCCACTTCTTTCTTGCCTCCTTAATAATAGTCCATCCCGTTTGGCACTGAATAAATAAACCTGGGCCTCAATGGATATTTAATGTTGGTATGAATTTAGATAATTAGTAAAAGAAAAAAATTGAGAAAAGTAAATTATTTCTAAATATAATTTCAAATAAACATGAAAAAAGATCAGATTGATAACCTCATGTATTATGATGCTTCAGTAACTTAGTTATTAGCAAGTAAAAACACACTATTTACAACCAAATAATACTACAATAATATCTATCATTTTCTTTTTCTATAGGACTGTCAATGACTCACCTACCATGAGATGGACATAATTATTCTGATTTAAAATTTTGGAAAAAGAGAGAAGAGAGATAATGAATGACACATAAATCAGATATGTTTTCTTGGGTGTCAAAAAAGCCACCACAGCATCTGCTTTATTACCTGTGTTCCAGTCTTCTAACATTCTAACACCTATCTATAAGGTTATATTAATAAACAGAGTCTGCATATAAACATAATATAAACAGAGTCTGTTTATATTAATAAAACCTCACATGGAAGCAGCCTTAACCATCATGAATTTGTTTCAATAATGGAAATGAAAGGGTAAAGTTTCTAAGCTGGAAGGCTTGAATTAAAATGTAAAAGATTAGGTATTATTGAGTTCCTCTGTTACACCCAGATTCCTGAGATAGTTAAGACCACACCCTACTAGCCATTTAGCCTAGGGCCCTGTGCAGTTTGTCACAGGGCCCAAACCAATCAGTTTGAATGTGTACCCTGCTTAGGAATGACCAATCACCTCCGTCCAACCTGTTCCAGCCAATGAATGTGCCAATCACGTCTCAGAGTTGTTGTTCAATTTCCTCGCGCCTCATGATGATTTGTTCTGATGTATGCAAAGCCCACCGCCCTCTCCAAAAAGTGTACTTAAGCTCTGCTTCACCTTTGCTGGGGGCTCTAGGCTGCTCTCCCTTCTTGAGTAAGCACAGAGCCACAGAGTGCTGGAATGGATCCCCAATAAATATCCCCTTTTGCCAATTGCATGGAGTCAGTCTCTTGGGTGGTCTCTCCCTCTGACATTTCCCTAGACCCTTACAGAAAGATATTTTTTTCTCATGTAAAAATACATCAAATTGAGATCAGTGGTCCAATTTCATTTTTATCCATTGAATCAGCTGAAAGTACCTTTCCAGAAGCCCATGTCACAATGTTTTCACTTGCTTTGCTTTTCTTACATTCCCTCCAAATCATGAAGTCTTCATTTCAGCAGCACTTACAATATCAAGAAATATGCTCTCCAACAACAAAAAAAAATTCTGTTCCAACCCATTGTCCCATTTGGTCAACTCAATTTTGGCTGAATGAAATTTGTGTTTCCCTCAGACTACAAGTAAAAACAAATTATAAATCACAGCCAGTCAAAGATGACACAAACACAGTTCTAAATGGGGGCATGTTCCAGGGAGCATAATACATCCAGGGAGCCCTGCAGTCTTCCCCTGGGTGGGCACAGGACAGGTCAATGGAGGTTCTTAAATCACACTATCACAGCAGATCAGAACCCAAGTTCTCTGCTGGAGGCCCTGTCTCCTACTGGCAGGGTACCCAGGGTGTGGGAAGAGTATACCAGGGTTCCACATGACAGGGGGAGTAGTCCACCCTGTGGCACACACCAGGTTGACCCTGGGGCCCAGTGTACCAAGACTCTATAGCAGGAGGAGATGCCAAACGTGCACCATACACCATGTTGACCTGTGCAGAGTGGGGTCTGGCAGGAGTCCATGAGGCTAAGAGGGGATGTGTTTCCTGGTGGCCACCAAGGCCATCAAGAAAGAGGAATGTGAGTGTGGAGAACTGAGGGGACTCTGAGCTCAGGCAGTGCAGGGAAGAAGGCGACAGTGAAGAGCAGATCCAGGCAGGACTGGGTGGTCATGGCCCAGGAAGTTCATCAGACCCAGGAGTAAATGGGCATCCATGCAAGTGCCTCCTGCTCCACAGTCATTAATAGACCCAAGGACTAGCAATGTCCAGGCCTCTTGGGCACAATGACCCCAGCAGAGCACAGCAAGAACACCCAGAAGTTTATATCAACATGCAAAACCCCTTGCAGTACAGGGCAAGCACTGGAAAGCAGGATCCTGGAAATTTACTGGCTGTAGGGTCAAGAGGAGTATTGCCTTCATGAAGGCTGACCACCTCCAGGGTCCTACACCCACTGTGGACTTCAAATGGGTCATGACTGCTGGTAAGGAAGCTCTAAAGTGTCTGGGAGCCTTGAAACTAGTGCTCCAGAATCCCATCAGAGACCTTGCTGTTAATGTTAAAAGAAAAATTCCTGGCTACCATGTGAAATTTTTTGCCAGTTGAGGCTCTATTACTGATGTGGGGCATATGAGGCTGGATGCCTGGGGAAGACTCAGGAAGCAGAGTCATTGACAGCAGGGCTCAGGAGGGTATCACCTAAGATTTTCTGTACCTAGATGTTGGAATTTTATTATCTTTATACCCGGGGTGGGGAGGGGGTGGAGGTTTATTCATTTTTATTTATTTATTTTTTGTAGGAGTCTACATAAAATTTTTTTTGGTTGTTCAAGAAAGTGAATTTTTAATCATTTTTGAGATTATTCACATGTCTTCCAAGCTTTACTAGAAAAGAAGCAGTCATATAATTACATCTTTTTTTTTTTAAAGAAAGAGTGAGAGAGAGTGAGAGAGTGGGAGAGAGAGAGAATTTTACTATTTATTTTTTGGTTCTCAGAGGACACAACATCTTTGTTGGTATGTGGTGCTGAGGATCGAACCCGGGCTACTCGCATGCTAGGCAAGCGCGCTACCTCTTGAGCCACATCCCCAGCCCCATATATAATTACATCTTCATTCTAATGTATATTGAGTTCTTTGCAAATCTTTTTAATGATATTTGTTTTAAAGAACATTATGGTGAGGGTCTCTGGAGAAGCTTACTTAAGATTCTTAGGTGAAGAAGGGAGCACCAATACATTAGGACATTCAACTGGGGCCCTCCTTACCTAGTTTTGATCACATGCTGTGTATGAAGAAAATCATCACATGATGGTTCCAGGGCTACTGAGGTTCCCTGAACACAGAGAGAAGTCCAGCCTGGGTTTTCCGGCATATTCCACCTAAGTATTAATCATAGTGATAAAAGCTAAATTGGATGTCAGTGGTTAAAATTCCCTGCTGTTAACGATGTTTAAGAAGAAAGGGACCAGATGAAAACATGGAGGAAAACCTGCAGAGCTGTATCTACTGGCGTGGTCATCAGTGGGTCCACACACACAGCCACAGCAAACTCACCACCTGAGCTAGGGTAGGGCTCACTGCTAGAGCACCTGTCTAGCAGGCACAAGGCAGGATTGGGTCCCTGGTACCAGGGAAAGAGAAGAAATAGAAAGCAACTCAAATAAGTACAGGGCAAAGTATATTTTTAGAAGATGTCTCTCCTAACAATACATACAAATTACAACTTTTATAATGCTCTTTAATGTGCCTACTTACAACACAACACATGAGACTTAGAAGAAACACGAGTGACACAGTGGTGGTCCCAGAGTCATCAACAGGCCAATAAGGCACCAAGGAAAAGGAAGAGGCCAGTTGTAGGGCACAAAGGGTCACATCTCTATGGTCCCAGCATCTAGGAGGCTGAGGCAGGGTGACCACAAGTTTGAGGCCAGCGTCACCCCATCTCAAAAAATAACAATAAAAGAGCTAGGGGGAAGCTCAGTAGTGGAGAACTCCTGGGTGAAATCTGAAGGAAAGAAGGGAGCAAAGGAGGAACAAAGAGACATTTAGCCAATGTGCCCAGAATGCTGGAGTGCACAGGCCTCAACTCACATACACAATGTGTAAGCAAACTTTAGAAACACACAAAACAATGAGCTGAGAAGACATGATGTAATAATTGATTTTTGAGAAAAAAAAATAATGGGCAGCAATGTTGTGAGAAAAGTCAAAGAAATCAATAGTTGCATTACACAGAGAAGATTAAAGAACTGCACTAGGGAGAATATGTAGAGAAAGGGTGACTTGATCCTGTACATGCGTGTGCACGTGGGTATGAGTGTGCAAGTATGGGTGGCACAACTCAGCCCTCTCAGTTGTTTGCTTTTGTAGTGTCACTTGGTGCTTTAGATAACACTCACATGAGCACCAGGGCACGTTCCATAGTCTCTGTGACTCTGCAAAGTTGATTATCTGGTGTCTGGTGCACAGAGGGAACAAAACAATGTTTGTGAAAAAAATTTCTGTAATACTCATGTTGATTACTTACATTTCATTTTATCATTAGATCTTAATACAAATGAATAGTTTTTTCCCTTAAATATTAAAACAATTCTCCCACCCTCTTTTCAACAAAATTATCGAAAATAAAATTTTTCAAAATGGACTTCAGTTTAGTCCAACTGGAAATATAAAAATTTGGGGTATAAGCTGTGAATTAATGTCTTTGTGATGCTCAGAATCATTGTAGAATCTTAGAGCTTTAAGGGCATTAGTATACATAAACACAGTAAAAAGGAATTCTTGCCTATGAATCAATTAAGACTTGGAAACTCTACAAAATCCAGGCATATATTGATTTACATCAAAGTCTCAAGAAACATCAAGGAGCCAGGCATGATAGCACATCTGTAATCCCAGTGGCTATAGTTTGAAAATCACAAGTTCAAACCCAGCCTCACCAACATACTGAGGCCCTTGGAAAGAATTTATAAAATACTTCAATCAAAATTAAAAAAAAATAAAAATGGGTAGGGATGGGATCAGGGCTTATGCACTTCAGATATGATGGTGGTGGTGGTGGTGATGATGACGACGATAATTATAATAGTAATGCTTATTTTCTTTGGCCCTCAATTCTATGACCCTGGTAATTATATTTAAAACATCTCACAGTTTTTAATTTTTTCACAACATATATAAGAGTCATAAGATATATGAGGAGACAGAAAATATCATATTATTCATAAACCTGGAAAAAGTTATTTTTAATTATGAGACCAGAGTCATAAAATATCATTTGTTTGTTCTTTTCTTTTTAAAGAGAGAGTGAGAGAGGAGAGAGAGAGAGAGAGAGAGAGAGAGAGAGAGAGAGAGAGAGAGAGAGAGAGAGAGAGAGATTTTTAATATTTATTTTTTAGTGCTTGGTGGACACAACATCTTTGTTGGTATGTGGTGCTGAGGATCGAACCTGGGCCGCACGCATGCCAGGTGAGTGGTCTACTGCTTGAGCCACATCCCCAGCCCATAAAATATTATTTGTTTGCTAAGGTCTTTAGTGGAAAATATATGGGCAATATGAGAGAAATTGGACTCAAAAGAAGAAGAGAGATGAAAACTCTAAAAAAAAAATTAAAAAGCTGCCAATACAGGTTCATGCATTTTAACTACAAATCTCGTGTACTATTCTATAACATACTTCTATGTACAAAATCATACTACACACTAGATTTTGTGCACACACACACACACAGAGTAAATATGAAATTATGTCATCATATGGGAGAATTGACTACCGATCAACAAATATAGAGAGAAAAATTAAATCTAACAAGAAGAGATATTTAACAGGGAGAAACATGTTGCTTTTACATCTTCATGCTGACACAATTCCGACATCCAATCCAGGGTGCATTCTCCTTACCTCTGAATAGAAAGAAATGAAGACACACACCCTTTTTAAATGCCTACACTGGTTTTCTCAGAAAAAGAGGATTCTTGCTGAAGGGGTTGCATGACTATAATTCCACTGGAAAAGCAGGCTGAGGCAGGGGATCTCAAGTTCAAAGTCAACCTCAGCAACATAGTGAGGACCAAAGCAATTCAGTGAGACCATGTCTAAATATTTGAAAAAAAAAAAAAAGAACTAGAATGTGGCTCAGAGGTTAAGTGTCTCTGGGTTGAATCCCTGGTACCAAAAAAAAAGTAAAAGAAATTAAAATAAAAATTCTCAAGTCTATGTAAGTCTAAATGGATCTGAAGGGCTGGGGATGTGGCTCAGGCGGTAGCACTCTCGCCTAGCGTGCGTGCGGCCTGGGTTCGATCCTCAGCACCACATACAAGCGAAGATGTTGTGTCCGCTGAGAACTAAGAAAAAATGAATAAATGTTAAAATTCTCTCTCTCTCTCTCTCTCACTCTCTCTTTAAAAAACATAAAAATAAATAAATAGATCTGAAACAACTGAAGGTCTCACCACATTTTTATATACAAGGCTTTTCTCCAGAGTGAGTGCTTCCATGATGTTCAAAAAGAACATGCAAAAGTGAAAGTGTCATCACATTGTTTAAAGAACAGAAGGGTTTTCCCTGATGTGAATCCCTTAATGTCTTTGAAGGAAACCATGAAAGCTGAATACTGCCCCACACGGCTTTTCCACAGGATTTTCCACAGTATGAGTCCTTTCTACAAGTGAACAAAACGGAAACACTTGAACACTTACTTGCATATGATTTATTTATTTTGGCATGAATCTTTCAAGAAAAGTCTTCCCAGAACTTATAAAAACTCGGAAAATTAGAAAACTTCCCACATTAATCACATTCTCAGGGCTTCTCTCTGTATTGTCATATATGAGAAGGAAAGCAGGACTGGGATGGGAAGCTGACAGAATGTACACAATCTTCCACATTGTGAGGTTTTTTTTTTCCAGTGTGAGTGAAATGACTTTGAAGGCAACAGGAAAAATGGAATGATTTTCCAAATTCTCCACATTTAATGCTTTATTCAGTTGAATCTAGTAGAGTTTGCCTTTAATCACGGAGACTCGGGGTCTGAGGCAGAAGGATCACAAATGTGAAGCCAAACTCAGCACCTAAGCAAGGCCCTAAGGAACTCAGCAAGTCCCTGTCTCAAAATAAAAAGGAAAAACGTTGTGGCTCAGTGATAGATGACCCCCAAACTAAATCCCCAGTACTATTTATAGGTAGGTCGGTAGGTAAGTAGGTAGGTAGGTAGGTAGGTAGATAGATACATTTGGACATGTGAGCACTCTCTTCTCTTTGAATTTGACAAGAAATATTGATTTACCACATTTCACATTCAAAGAATTTTTCTACAGAAAACTTACTACATGTTAAAGAGTGAAACATTATTAACAGAAGACTTTGCCAATTGGTTTCATGAGTACGATTTCTTTTCACTATGGGATCCTTCATGTAAGTGAAGCTGAGCAGATGTAACAAAGGCTTTTACACATAGTTTACAACCATAGAGCTTCTCTCCAATATGTGTTCTCCCATGTCTTTGAAGGTCACTGGAACTAGCAAAGGCTTTGCCACATTGCTCACATTCATAGGGCTTTTCTCCAGTATGAGATTTTTCAAGTTTGGGAAGGTAACTGGAACTAGCAAAGAAATTGCCACACTGCTTACATTCATAGGGCTTCTCCCCACGTATGTGTTCTTCTATGTCTGTGAAGCCCACTGGATGTAGCAAAGGCTTTGCCACACTGCTCACATGCATAAGGCCTCTCTCCAGTATGGATTCTTTTATGTAAGTAAAGGCCAGAGGAACGACTGAAGGCTTTTCCACACTGCTTACACCCATAGGGCTTCTCTCCAGTATGCGTTCTTCCATGAATCTGAAGGAAACGGGATCTAACAAAGGCTTTCCCACACTGCTTACATTCATAGGGCTTTTCTCCAGTATGAGTTTTTTCATGTGAGTGAAGCTCACTGGATCTAGTAAAGGCTTTGCCACACTGCTTACATTCATAGGGCTTCTCCCCAGTATGTGTTCTTTCATGTCTGCGAAGGCTATAAGACCTAGGAAAGGCTTTGCCACACTGCTTGCATGCATAAGGCTTCTCTCCAGTATGAATTTTTTTATGTGAGTGAAGGCCAGAGAAACAAGTGAAGGCTTTTCCACACTGCTTACATTCATAGGGCTTCTCTCCAGTATGAATTCTTCCATGAATCTGAAGACAAGTGGATTTAGTAAAGGCTTTGCCACACTGCTTACATTCATAGGGCTTTGCTCCAGTATGAGTTTTTTCATGTGAGTGAAGGATACCGGATGTAGCAAAGGCTTTGCCACACTGCTTACATTCATAGGGCTTTTCTCCAGGATGAGTTTTTTCATGTCTCTGAAGTTCACTGGAACTTGCAAAAACTTTTCCACACTGCTTACATTTATAGGACTTCTCTCCAGTATGTGTTCTTCTATGCCTTTGAAGGTCACTAGAACTAGCAAAGGCTTTGCCATAAAGCCTACACTCATAGTACTTGTCTCTAGTATGAATTTTTTCATGTTGGTAAAGGCCAGAAACATTAGCGAAGACTTTTCCACACTGCTTACATTCATAGGGCTTCTCTCCAGTATGTGTTCTTCCATGTATTTGAAGGTAACTGGATGTAGAAAAGGCTTTTCCACACTGCTTACATTCGTAGGGCTTCTCTCCAGTATGTATTCTTCCATGAATCTGAAGGTAACTGGATGTAGAAAAGGCTTTTCTACACCACTTACATTCATAGGGCTTCTCTCCAGTATGTGTTCTCTGATGTCTTCTAAATAAACTGGGGTAAGCAAAGTCTTTCCCACATACCTTACATTTGAAGCATGCATTCCCCATGTGTGTGATCCTCTGCCTTTGAAGACTTGTGTGTGAAATAAAGGTTTCACGATCTTGTTTACATTCATAGAATTTCTCTCCATAATGAGTTCTTTTATGTCTTCTAAATAAAGAAGGGAAATGAAAGGCTTTCCCACATACCTCACATTGAAAAGGTTTACCTCCACTGTGTGTTCTCACGTGTCTTTGAACACGTGTGGAAGAAGATGAGGCTTCACCACATTGTTGATATTCATAGGGTTGCAACCCAGTATGAGTATCTTCATGTCTTTGAATGTCACTAGAATAACTGAAGACGTTCCCGCGTACTGTACTTTCATAAGGTCCCTCTCCAGTTTGTATTAACATTTGTGTGTGAACATTTTTTAGAGAAACCAGGGATTGCCTATAGTGTTTAAATTCACGAGGCTTCTCTTCACATTCTTCGTGTCCAGAGTGAGATGTGATGTGCCTATGAAGTAATGAAGGGCATATGAAGTCTTTGGCACACATATAATAACCACATGGATTTACTCTATTAAAATTTTTCTTTGTCCAGTTAAGAACTGGAATTTCATTGAAACTTTCCCCACACTATCTTCTTGGCCATTGAAGTTTACCACATGGCTTCTTTGAAGAATGACCAGCACATTATCAATGCTTGATTCATTCATGATTTTATACTTATTTATAGGACCTAGGCTTACATTACTATCAACATCAGGTAAGGCGAGGTTTCCTGATGTGTTTAAATTGCCTCAAAATCAAGAAATTGAAAGGAAACAATCCTTTGCAATGCAGCTTCCCTATGGTGATTATCCAAATAGTGATATTCACATGCAATTTCCAAGTACTTGGAAAAAAACTGAATATCTGTTACAGTTAAGTAAATATTTCTGGTAAAAAAAATCTTATAAGAATAAATATATTTCAAATTGTGCATACTTCTTGAGTGGGTCTATTTTAAAAATTATATGACCTTCTCAGATTCCCTCAAATACACCTCTTGTGGGTACAATTACCTTAGAATGCTCTCAGAATTTTTGATCTCATCTTCAATATTATTTTCATCCAATTTGTTTTCTAAAATGAGAAACCAGAACAATCTGTATGAATTCTTAGAACACAGAACTGCTTTGCCAAATTGTAGGTGCCTTTTATGCTGCAGTAAATCAACAATGTATTCCCTGTTCATGTTGTATATAAATGACAAAAATAAACATGAGTTCTCTATTTGATTAATTTTAAAAACATCATTATTACCTATAGAAGCCAGGTTTCTGAGGACTTCCAGCATCACATCTCTGTAAAGGTTCTTCTGGGAAGGATCCAGCAATGCCCACTCCTCCTGGGTGAAGTTCACAGCCACATCCTCAAAGGTCACTGAGATCTAAAATATCCCACAAATGTTAACTGGAGGTCAGGACAGATTGACAGCAGAAGAAATATTTACTCAACAGGCTTGATGTCCACAGGATTCTATGAATTTTTTATTAATTCCATGGTTTGGTCCATCAAATCCTTCCTGCACTCAATTCCTCACAAACATTTCAACACTAGAATTGAGCCACTCAGAAGGCAAGCAACTAAGTGTTTTCCTCCCTTCCATTGGTGAGTTCACACGAAGTAAGGCAGTATCATGAGTCACGTTGTTGGTTACACCTCTATTACATGTCCTAACAACCTTCTCTGCAGTGGAGAGCTAATATTAGGATCCCCAATAGTACTTACCCTTAGGAAAGAAAGCTGAGTATGAAATTGTTGCAATCATAGAACTCAGCAATTGAGAGATATTCTGCCAACCACAGTGGGTCACTGTGCCTGCTCTCTTAATATAGACAACACTGTATTCACTGATCTCTTGATTCTTTCTGAAAGTCTATTGTTCCTTCTTTAAGGAAATGCCTAGAACATGACTTCTGAGCATGGATCACAAAGAAGATTCCCCTAGAGATAGCATATAGACAAACTAACACTCGGGTTGCCACACTTTATGAACTGGGGATTGCGTTATCTTGTGGGATTACACGAAGAGAACAACTAGATATTTGCAAGTGCATTTCTCCTCAACAAAATTAATAAAATAGAAAACATGTGAGGCAAGCAAAGCTGAAGACGAAACCAGAGGCCGAACTCGGGATCTGACAAGATGGCCGGGCTGCCCCGCAGGATCATCAAGGAAACCCAGAGTTTCCTGGCAGAACCAGATCCTGACATTAAAGCAGAACCAGATGAGAGCAACGCCCGTTATTTTGATGTGGTCATTGCTGGCCCCCAGGATTCCCCCTTTGAGGGAGGGACTTTTAAACTTGAACTATTCCTTCCAGAAGAATACCCAATGGCAGCACCTACAGTACGTTTCATGACCAAAATTTATCATCCTAATGTAGACAAGTTGGGAATAATATGTTTAGATATATTGAAAGATAAGTGGTCCCCAGCCCTGCAGATCCGCACAGTTCTGCTATTGATCCAGGCTTTGTTAAGTGCTCCTAATCCAGATGATCCATTGGCAAATGATGAAGTGGAGCAGTGGAAGACCAAGGAAGCCCAAGCCATAGAAACAGCTAGAGCATGGACTAGGCTATATGCCATGAATAATATTCAAATCGATCCGATCATCAAGTGTGCATCACTTCTCCTGTTCTGCCAAGATTTCTTCCTTCTTTGTTTGCATTTAATGGACACAGTCTTAATAGAAACATTACAGAATAAAAGCCCAGACATCTTTAGTCCTTTGGTGATTAAATGCACATTAGCAAATCTATGTCTTGTCCTGATTTACTGTTGTAAAGCATGAGCCCAGGCTAGAAATATCTGGATTGTTGCAAAACGTTTAAAAGCAGTGGCTCTCTGCTTTTATTCATTTCCCCCATCATGGTTTAAGTATAAAGCACTATGAATGAAGGTAGTTGACAGGGTTAGCTGCCAGGGGTATGGGTGTTTATTTTTTATTTTATTTTTTTGAGGGGAAAGGTAGTTTTATTTTAATTTTATGGACTCCTTTCACTCCCCTTAATGGTGAGCTAATTGCATTGGTTAAAAGCAGCTAACCAGTTCTTTAGAATATGCTCTCTAGCTAAGTCTAACTTTATTTAGACTCTGTAGATGGACAAGCTTGATTGTGTGAATCAAAATGGGAACATTAAACAAACATCACAGCCCTCACTAATAACATTGTGACTTTGCTGTCAGGTGTAGATTTCCCCCCTTCAAAAAAAGAAAAAAAAAAAGAAAGAAAAAAAACTTGTGACCATTTTGTATGGCTTGTATGGAATTCTGTAAATCTTATGTTTTTTTAAAAATATTTATTTTTTAGTTATTGGTGGACACAACATCTTTGTTTTGTATGTGGTGCTGGGGATTGAACCCGGGACGCACGCATGCCAGGTCAGCGCGCTACCGTTTGAGCCACATCCCCAACCAAATCTTATGTTTTAGTAAAATATTTTTTGTTATTGGACTTTGCCTTTGTACAGTTTATTTTACTGTGTTTATTTCATTTCCCCAATGTGACAATCATATTTAAAAATTAAAAAACTCTGATGAAACATTCTGTTTTGGTCTTCACCATCTGACAAATTGAATGGCAAGAGATTTTGCCAGTTTCTTTTCACTGATTCAAACTTATATTAAGAATTACTGAATGGGGCTGGGGATGTGGCTCAAGCGGTAGCGCACTTGCCTGGCATGCGTGCGGCCCAGGTTCGATCCCTAGCACCACATACAAAACAAAGGTGTTGTGTGCGCCGATAACTAAAAAATAAATATCAAAATTCTCTCTCTCTCTCCCTCTCTGTCTCTTTAAAAAAAAGTTAAAAAAAAGAATTACTGAATGGATTATTTATAAATTGGCCCTGAGCATGCATAAAGCATCAGTGTCTTTTTTTTTTAACCACATAGAAATTAAAAATAAATGTTCATTGTCTGACTTAGTTAGGCTATCATTGGTATTGCCACAATGTTTGACAAATTACTGTACAGGGATTGTCACAGCAAAGAAAGCATTAGTGACTGACATGTAGGACTTTCACATGTCGTGCCACATTTTTACCTCAGATGTGGAGTATGACCTTTCTCTTGGTTCCTGTCTTTAAACTGCCTATGTGGCCACTGGTGTGTGTTATTAGGAAACACCAATCTGGTATTCATTCGGGGTTTGCTGAGGCATTTGAGTCTTCCTTATAGACCTAAGAGCGTATCGCAAGCAACCAGCTTGCATAAGTGTCATCAGAAAGGTTTCTTCCTTTGAGAGCATCAAATCTTAGTTAATGTGCTTTCCCCTCCCTAGTATTTGCTTTGGAGCTCCTTTTATTCTTTAATTTGTTATTAGTAAATTTTCCTTCACTGACAGTTTCTTCCCTCACAAAACTGTTCTTTTCCACCTCTCTCCACATCCAATGCCTGATTCTTATTTTCAAGTCATAAATGTGGCCAGTCATAAATATGTAAATGTTAATCTTCACTTTGGAATCTTTTGTCTCTTGCAGTTTAAGGTAATGGATATTGTAGCCCCATCTGAATTTTCCTCACTTATTCTCATAATTTCTGGAGTTTCTTCAGAATGTGGTGTATTTTATTGTGCTCCTATGTAAGATGAAGAATTATTTATTAAAATTACGTTTTCAACAATCAGAAAAAAAAGGAAACATGCACAATGATTAATAAACACAAAAATGTAATGATTTCTCAAGATTACTGACAAAGCAGAATGAGGTAAGTTGAAAGATGGAACATGTCTTACATATAACTCAATGACCCAAAGATGTCACCTTGTCCAAACAACAACATTGCAAAGTTTTATAAGTCTCAAAACATTTTTCTTAATGAACAGCAGACACGAATTTCTAAATCTCACAGCAACCATGAATGTGCAAGGATTGTCAATAACCTACTGAAGAGCAGTCACTTCACTACCATAAGATCATGTTCCACAAAGCCATGTTCCACTCAAGGACGCTTTGGTCAAGAGTGGGCCACATGTGCACTGGTGTCTGTTGTGAAAGAATTTCCTCCTGCCTGTAATGATGGTGGTTCAAAGAAACCTAAGACAGAAGCATTTCCAGGGTGTGTAAAGCAACAGGGTTGCAACCCAGAATCCTCACCTATCTAACACAGTTTGGGTGTGAAACACGCCACTTCATGTACAATCATAACAATACTATGATGTCTGCTCCATGATGGAACAGCCAAAATATCACCTACCAGAAGGTGCCCCTGCCACTGACATACAACCATTCTCAAGGACTTAAAACATGTGATATCCTAAGCATCACAGTATCAGCAGAGGTGAGCAAGAGACCATGAGGAAGGCTTCAGGGGGCTGGCCTTCACAGCATGGAAAGATGAGTGAGAGCAGGTGTCTTGGATACAGATCACAATGATGATCCAGACAAACTGGAATCTGGGCGGCCAAAGGCACTATATCCTCAATTCTGTAGACAAAAATCCATTTACTATATATTCAAATGTAAAACACTAAAACATATTTAATGAGCTTACAAGAAATGTTATTTTATTTATTTATAGGGCACTTAATGCCCGAGCCACATCCCCAGCACATATGCCATTTTGACACAGTACTCAAAAACTTCCTCAGGGCCTTGTGAGAGGCTGAGGGTAGCATTTAAATTTATAATTCTTCTGCCTCATCCTCCAAGGCTGCTAGGAATACAATCATGCACCATTGCACCTGTGGAAATTTAGATTTGTAGAAGAACATGTTATACAATCCCCTAATGATAAGAAGAAAAACAATTCAACACTCATAGCAAAATGACACAACAGGGAGCCTGGAATCATCTCAGTACAGCCATGAAATAGAACAGAAGTGGAAACCAAGCCAAACCATCAGAACAACAATGTCATCATGCCCCAAAGCCCTGAAAGGTTCCCAACAGCTCCGTGAAGCAGTCATATGGAAGAGTGCAGTGCAGCAACCATGGTTTGACCTTCATGATCCCTTCAGCCTGACCCTCTATGACTCCAGACTACACACAGCACATCTTCTTCCGTTTTGGGCAATTCATACTAAAATTACAATGAAAATGTATATTTTTTAAATGTTTCATTTTTTAATTGTAATTGAACTCAATGCCTTTATTTATTCATTTATTGATTTTTCAATGTGGTACTGAGGATTGATGCATGGCCTCACATGTACTAGGTGAGTGTTCTACCACTGAGCCACAACCCCAGCTCAACCATGGAAATATATTAACACCTAAAACCAACTCTCACTCTTCTACATCAGAGTAATCACTATAAAAAATAGGCAGAAATTCCTTAAAAGGATTTAAGTAAACAAACAGCCTGCATCTACCAAGAAAGCAAACTATTGTCTACCCACTCAACCATCACCTAAAATTTGACCAAGAAAGCGTCAGAGAGTTTCTTTTAAAAATCAGGTTTTAAAAACACCCAGGTTTAGGAAGCTGAGGCAGGACATTCTCAAGTTCAATGCCAGCCTTAGCAACTGAGTTAGGCCCTAAGCAGGTTGGCAAAATCCTGAATGAAAGTTAACAAAAATAAAAGTTAAGGGGGAAGGTGCTGCGGATTTGGTTCAGTGGTTAAGCACCCGAGGATTTACTCCACAGTATGCCCCCCAAATAAAACCACCGAGATATACTGATGAAAGAAGGAAATTCACACAGACTAGGAGGAAACATTAAAAAGAGGACCATGACCCACATGCTCAGCACTGGATGCTCTCCAGGTGGGGATCTGCAGTGCAAAGACATAGGAGAGTTTTAAATAGCACCACTGTGTGTTAAAGCACAGGCCCCAGCACAACTACTCACAAAAACCAGACAAGTGAGGTTTTGCTGTTTCTACTGTTATTCTCTAATTTCTGGTATACAGAAAAATGAGGCCAAGGGACACTGAGATCTGGCATCAACAGTCTATTAGTGGCACTACAGCCCAGAAAAATAATTCCCAAAGTGTGAGCCCAGAGAACATCAGAGCTTTTGAGGACATTCAGGAAAAAAAATTGGGGCAATATATTGGAGAGTGAATTTTTTTATTTCTTATATGGGAACAAGCTTGCCAATGGCCTAAAGACTCATACACATTTGGGACTTTTACTATGCTCAGCCTGAAGAGGGATTGTTCTTTCTCTGCTACTTTGTTGGCTGCATCTGCTACTGCATTATAGGTACCTGCAGCTGTTGCCAGCCCTCATGGTGAAATGTCAGACAGCACAGCTGCTGGGTGTCAGTCTGCAAATCCACCGCCTATCAGCTCTGAAATGGCTACAGTTTTTACTTTGTTGGATGATCTAGCATTCAGGGAAATTTTTCAAAGGAGCTGAATACAAATAATTTGCTAAACATAGCTCAGACACCTAGTCTCTAGGCAAAGGCATGAAGCCTTCAACAAACAGAAACCACAGAATAGGAAAAAAGGAAGAAACACATTTTCTTTTTTTAATTTTCTAATTCTTGATGGAACCTTTTTCGGTTGTATGTGTGTTGAGAATCAAACCCAGTGCCTCATGCGGGCTAGGCAAGCACTCTACCACTGAGCCACAACCCCAGCCCCAAGAAACATATTTCATTCACTTAAAAAAATATACAAAGAATACTGAGGTACAGCAAAACATAACTCATGAATGGAAAATAACAGATGTGAGATTGACCATGCCTGAGTAAGATAAGACTCCAGAATCCCTGGGATAAATTATTTTTCTATTCATTTATTCATTTATTTATATTTTGTACCAAGGATTGAACCAAAGGGTGCATAACAAATAAGCCACATTCACTGCCCTATTTTATTTTTAATTATTTCTATTTTTGAGAGAATTTCTCTAAGTCGTTCAGTGCCTAACTTGATGAACCTTCCTTTGAAGATGTGATCCTCCTGCCTATGAGTCCTGAACTGCTAGGATTAAAAAAATGTGGGGCCGCTAGGCTGAATTTTCAAGTAACTGTCTTGAATTGTTAGTAGCATGCACCTGAGAAAAAGTCAAAATACATCAGGCAGAGACATACAAAAGTCCCCAGGACAAGGAAGAATAAACTGCTACACTGGGAGACCTCACCACAACACTGCTGGGTCTGTGATCATGTAGCAGAGCAACAGACAGGAGGGCTTCCCTGGCCATTAGTCAAAGTAAAACACAGCCTTCTCAGGATCACAGTACCACCACCCAGAACAGGCCACATCCTGAGCCATGAGCCTCACCTCAACAAGTGTGCAATGCCAGTGAAATCCCAAGGAGGCTCAAAGAACATAGGAGTTAAAGCAGAAATCAGATCAGAAGCAGCTGGAAAACCTTTAAGCAATGGGAGATGCAACACAAGGCTCTGAACAGACCCAGGAGGAAGAGGTGACTTAAGGGCAAATGTGACCATGTTGAGAAAAATGAAATATAAAAGTCCAACATGAAAAACCAGCACAGATGGTACACTGGGGGTCTCTACAGTATCCAAAGCACATTCCAGAAAAGAAGAGATGAAAGCAATCATTGGCCCTTATACTTCAGGAAAGGAGAGAAAAAAGAGCAAGGTAAGTATTCATTAAGCACAGGCCGGTAAGAGGGGGTGTTGGTGAAACCACAATCAAGAAATCAGCAGGGGCTGGTGCTGGGGCTAAGCTGTAGCTCACTCTCCTTGCATGTGTGAGGCAGTGGGTTTCATTCTCAGCACCACATATAAATAAATAAAGATCTATGAACAATTTTGAAAAATTAAGATAAAACAATTAAAAAAGAGAAATCAGCAGTCAGCAAAACCAAGTTCTGCATGAACATCACCATCTCTGACAAACTAATATGTGGCTAAGGAAACAGAGGACAGGAGTGAATTTATGGCTCAGTGTAGAGAGCTTGCCTAGCACCAGTGAGACACTGGGTTGAATCCATACCAGCACATCAAAGTAAATAAATAGAAGAAAGGTATGAGAAATACAATAACATTCAACAAATAAGAAACCCAAAGACACAGAAACTACCCATTAGAGTTAAAATAGCCACCATTACCATCCATGGGCTCTTCAACAATATCATGAACATGCACTTGACACAAATCTGATAACTTAGAGGGAGTGGCCCAATAATTTAGAGAGACCATCTCCTACAATGTACACAGAAGGACAAATACACAAAACAGATGAGCCTGTGCCTACTGAAGAAACTGACTCAATAACTCATTACCATCAAAAAAGTGAAATGTAGGACTTTTAGACATCCTACAGGCTGCCACCAGACACTCCAGAACTGCCACCAATTTTCTACATTTCTTTTGAAAATGCAGAAGCAGAGAAAACACCTTCTAATTCCTTTGGAGGCATATGTTACATTATTATCAAAATTAACTTGATAAAATGAGGAAGCTATGAATTACTCTCATGACCATAAATGCAAAATACCTCCACAAACATTACTTAACTGAATCTAAAAATAAATAAAAAGAATTGCATACCAAGTACAAGATGTTGAAAACACTGGACACTATAAGCTAAAGAGAAGACGTGTATGATACTATGGGTGATGGTTCACTCGAATGTTCACTTTGATGGAATTAAGAGACACTAATGATTAATAGGCTTCTGGGTGTGTCCATGAGGCTGTGTCTAGGAGTGATTGGCATGTGGGTTAGCAAACTAGAAAACCTCCCTATGTGTGGGTAATGTCATCTAAATAGGATGGTGGCTTGCATGGAATAAAAGTTGCAAGAACATGGTAGCAGCTGCAGATGCAAGCTGGATTCTATACAGAGTTTTCCACTGCTGCTGTGATTGCCTGGGGATATCAACAATTCCTTCTTTACTCTTCCAAAGCTGATTCTGCCAGTGATTCTCCAGGGAGTTTCCAGAAGCATTAGATCTCAGACTAGGGTAGCACCATTGATCCCTCTTGTTCAGAGGCTTCAGCATCTTGGGCGGCACAGCTACTACTTCTCCAGCTCCCCAGCCAGCAGACTGCCACAGAGGACTCCCCAGCTTCTAGTCACCTAGGACATCTAACAAATCCTCTTTTTGTATTCATTCTTCCTGTTGATTCTATTCCAATGGAGAACCCTAAAAAAATGTACTATATAAGACTACAATTGCTCTGAAAAATAAATTCAATAAAAAATGAATCAACTACCACACCATGGAAGATTCACAAATATATATAGAAGAAACAATATTACATACTGAATACCTTTTCCATAATAATGCAAGAGTAAAGGAAAGAGGAAGAGTTATATATGCAAATTTCAAAACTATAAAGAAAAGCAAGGAAACTGATTTTCAATACTGTTTCCATTTTGAGAGAAATGGGTGAGTTATCTTTAAAAGTCATTATAACTCCTGGTTTGGTGGAGTCTACTTTAAATTTTGCAACTAGAAAAGTCAGGGAAGGAAGATGACAAGACTGAAGCCAGCCTCAGCAATGGAGCAAAACAATCAGGAACACAGTCAGACTTGGTCTTCATCAAAAATTACAATCAGGAAAAGAGGCTGTCACTCAGTGACAGAGCACATTTCTAGCATGTTTGAGGCACTTGGTTTGAAACTTAGAGCCACAAAAAAATCAACACAATTAAAGTATTCTGTCCATCTCAAACTATAACAAAATTTAAAATAAATTAAAAAATAAAAATAAAAAATGCTGGAGATGTGCTCAGTGGTCAAGTGCCTCTGGGTTTAATCCCTAGGGAAACACACACCCACCATCAAAAAATGCTTTCAGCAACTTGAAAGTATTTTTTGAATGACAACAAGCAGGAGCAAGTCCCTGGCTTAAATCCCACCACTTAATACATAAGTAAATAAATCAATAATTGTCCACGTTCTTGGGCTGGGAAATAGCTCAACAGTAGAGCATTTGCCAAGCATGCATGAGACCCTGGGTTCAATCTGAAGCAGGACACAAACACACACACTCTCAATCACACACACACACACACACACACACACAATATAACTCTACTAAACTACATCATATGAATGACAAAAAATTATTATAATAGGAAAGTTACAAAATGAGAGGCATAAAATACAATGAAATTAATACAAAGACAATATAATTTCTTACCAAGGAGATTAAGGAGACTGAACTTTCCCATGATCTACACTCTTTGAAAACCCCCTGAGCATTTTAATAAATCTGTGAAATCCAGGGACAGTTGTGCTGTGCTTCTTGGTGAACTTTAAAAAAAAAAAAAACTATTTCTAATAATGGAAATAGGACACCATATTTCAGATCAGTCAAAATCTTGTTGTGATCACGGTGAGAGTACACAGAGTATTCATGTAACTCCCAAATTTCATAAGCTAACAGTCCAGCTCCCAAAGGGGTGGCCCAAGGATAAGGGACATTTTTTTTTTGTTTTTGATACCTTGGATTGAACCCAGAGGCAGTTGACCACTGAACCACATCCCCAGTATTTGAAGTCTCACCAAGTTGCAAAGGGTCTGGCTAAGTTGTTAAAGCTGTCCTCAAACTTTAAATCCTCCTGCCTCAGCCTCTGGAGAAGCAAGAAGTTCAGCTCTGCACTTTGCCATAAACTAGGATGTTTACCAAATCGAAATGTAATTTGTGGGCTGGGGATGTGGCTCAAGCGGTAGCGCGCTCTCCTGGCATGCATTCGGCCCGGGTTCGATCCTCAGCATACACATACAAAGATGTTGTGTCCGCCGAAAACTAAAAAATAAATATTAAAAAATTCTCTCTCTCTCTCTCTCTCTTAAAAAAAAAAGAAATGTAATTAGGCTTCTTAAATCCACTTGTTTCTTCCCTCTTTCCTAATATTTCATCATATTTGGTTCTGAATAAATAAACTTGGGCCTCAGATAAGTGAGCCGATCATTTCACAGTGATAACCACAGATGGCTGGTGCTGAGGGAGCAAACATATCCGGCTCAAGAGGCAGGGAAGTTCCCCCTGCCAGTTGTGATATCCTCACACCTTGTCATACCCACTGAAACACTCCTTGATCACTCTCCCAGGAGACCTGAACCATGACACCAGCTTATGAGGCTTTTCAGGTTTGCACAGCACTGCACTGGGGTGTGTAGATCTTATCCTCTGTGAGCTTTTGCTCTTTCATACTGTGAGAGAATGCAAGGGTCAGGAATCACTGGTGACCTGGCCCCTTAGCACCAGCATCCACAGGCTGACTGAACACCTGTCTCCAAGGAGTGAGGACAGGGCTTGGGGAAAACAAGGTCCCATGAAGTTAGCTGTCTAGATGAGGCTTGTTCCAGGAGATTCCTTAGCCCCAAGACCTCAGGTGAGCCCCCAAGAGGCTGTACCTCACAACTTAGGCTGTTGTGTAAGAGGAGCTGACCCAGGGCCTAAATTTCCTTATACCATGCAGGGCACAGGACAGCTGTGGGCACATGGTGGCAACCCAGGAAAGGATAGTGGCTGGGGACATAGGACTCTGCAAGGTATCCAAAGAAAAAGTGCCTGAGAAATCTGATATGCTGTCTATACCTAAGAAAGATAAAAAGGGAAGCACAGGAAATTTGCAGGTGTGAAATGAAGTTCTCTAGGAACTTGCTCTATATCAATGAACCTTCAGACCACCTGACTTTGGCGAACTAGAACACCATGAGGGTAGTAAGACGGGGTTCTGGATGCATGGCAAAAATTCTCTTGGGTAATCTTAAGCCCTTTAAAGCCAATTACCTTAATTTCTGTATTAGTCCAAAATTCTCAAAACAAACTTCTCAAACTTACCTGACATATAATCACCATCTTCCAAAGCTAACAATGTAATAACTGAAGAAATTCCCCCCCCCCTTTTTTTTACTGTAGACACCCATCTGATGATCCTACCAATGCAATTAGTTAATATACTCATACATAACATTTTTACAAACCTTGTCAGCCAAGCACAGTGGGGCACAACTGTAATCCCAGCAGCTTGAGAGACTGGGCCAAGAGAACTGCAAAATTCAAAGTCAGTCTTAGCAACTTTGTGAGGCCCTAAGGACTGTAGTGAGATCATGTCTCAAAATAAAATATAAAAAAGGCTGTGGATATGGCTCAGTGTTTCAGTACCCCTGGGTTCAATCCCTGTTATCTAAAAAAAAAAATGTAATCTCTTCCAGAGTAGGACACATACATCATTCAGGATAAGTTAAATCCATGTTCCTGAGGATGGTCATTAATATTTGGGTCAAGATAAACTATTTTCCTCAAGTATGATGACCAATGCCTTTAATTCCAACAGCTTGAGAAGCTGAGGCAGGAGGATCAGATATTCCAGGTGAGGCTGGACAACAAAGCCAGATCCTGTCTGAAAATAAAATTTAAGAGAGCTGCAGGTGAAGGGCAAGAAAATAAATCAGACATTATTATCCTATTTGTATATATGACCACATGACCAGTGTGAATTAGGTACAACCAGAAAAAAAAGAGAAGTTACACTATTCATGTATGATGTGTCAAAATGCATTTTACTGTCATAGATAAGTAGTAAAAACCAAGTAAAATGAATAAATAACTTCTGCCAAAAACAAACAAACAATGAAACAAAAAAGGGCTGGGGATGTACACCAAGATTCTATATCCCTAGTACCAATAACCCACTGCCTTATTTCATTTAGAGGAGCTATTTTACCAGAACACAGGATGTGTCAAGTGACTATTCTTTCCCCTCAAGTATGATATTCAGAAACAAAACAAAAGTGTTATTCTTGCCAGGGACAGTGACACAGGCCTGTAATTCCATGGACTCAGGAGGCTGAGGCAAGAGGGTCACAAGTTGGAGGGCAGTGTCCAAAACAACTGAGATAGGATCTCATTTATTTTTTTTTTAATTGGGGGTTGGTACGCCTGAGGATTTCACTGATAAAGCTTCTCTAGTTTTGATCCCCATTACAAAAACAAAACATTCTTTCAATATATTATTAGAGGAAAAGTGAAAATTAATAGACTGTGTTCATTTGAAACTTAGGAGGAAGACCAGACATTTGAGAGTGATGGGAAGTGGAGAGGAAGATGGCATTTTAGAACGCAGCAGGCAACTGCAAATGAAGGACCTACAGCAGCCTTCAGAGACTCTGAACAGGGAAAAGATTTGGGATCCTGCTTCCTACACGTTTGGATGAGTGGGGGCGGGCCACCAGCAGGGAGGGGAGGGGAAGCCAGGGACCTGAGCCACTGTTCCACAATGGAAGCCAAGGGACAGGGCCCAAGGGCACCTGCCAGTGGAACTGGACCTCATGCTCCACAGCTGACCTTAGGGACCAGCCCAGCCCTCAGGCCCAGAGAGCAGAAGCGCAGGGCCATCCGCCATGGAGGATGAGGCTGGACCCTCTGCACCAACCTCTGGCACCCAGCACCCAGCTCACCCCGCGGGACAAGTGGACGGAGGCTTAGGGTCAGCCGCCAGGAGGTGACTTCAAGGTTCTACCATCCAGCCCAACCGCCAGGACTAGGACACAGACACCCAGGGCAACCTCCAGAAGCGATTCCCCACGCTCTGCAGCTCACCCGTTTGCGGGGCCCCAAGGCAGGTGCTGACCACCGCGTACCTTCAGCCCTGGTCACATACCCACCATTTTTGTCTTCCTTGGGGACCTGGTGTTCTCTCCAGGAACTTCCAGGCACCAGAGATCTCGGGGACACAGGATGCTCAGAGTCACCTTGGCCTTTTGAGTAGAGCACATGGGGGCGGAAAGGGAGGAGCTGAGTTGGTGAGAAAGAAAAAGCCCGCGAGATTGCAAAAGCCCGCCCTTCCGCTCTGTTCAGGAACCTGATTGGACAGCTCGACCCCAGCATCCGTAATGGGCCTCCTCCAGGAACTCCTCTGCCTTATGACTGACAGCTAATGTTATCCAATCACTTCCTAAAACTCCCTAGAGTGACAGATCCTTGGTCCCAGTCCTTTTCAGGTGGGGTGCCTTTGCTGGGCTGGAAAAAAATCCCAGTTAGAAGCCTTTGCTTGGAACTTGGTGAGGATGGGATTGAGCTATGGCTCTGGGAGACTGCTTTCCCAGCATGGGTGATGCCCTGGGTGTGAACTCCATCACAGAAAAAAAGAGCAATTTAAAAAAAGTTACTTAAGGAGGTTGAGGCAGGAGGAGCCCAAGGTTCAGGTCAGGATCTACACTGTTAACCGTGTTTACTGTGACGGGTCCTTGCTTCCCCAAATGCTGAAGTATAACACAGAGAAGCAGGTGGAGAGTGGAAAGTGGAAGGCTCAATTAAGGGAGAGCAGAAAAGATTCACCCCCACCCCCAGGAAGAAGGGGATCTGAAGGTAGGAATCCCTGGAAAAGGGAGATCTTCTCCCTTTTATACCTAAAGTTGTCTTTTGTCCTCCACATTCCTGTCCTTTATTTCTCTTTATTGTGCACACGATGGGGGCTGTAGTTGGGAAGGCCAAAGGGTGGGAAACTGGGGTACTGGTGGGGCTGGGAGCTGAGATTTGGGCAGGAACAGCCTAGGGTAGTTTGACTAGCTACTCCCTGTTGTACTGGGAGCTACTTCATTAACCCTTATTTAGGACCTGCCAGGGAGATCCTAGCTAAAAATAAAGAAAGAAAGAAAGAAAGAAAGAGGGTTGGGGATGTAGCTCAGAGGTGGAGCCCCACAGGGATTATTCCATAGAACCTCAAAGAAAAAGATACCTATATACATATATAGTATCACCTGGTGTGACCTCAGACAACTTAGCAAGACAGTCTCAAAATTTTTGAAACAATATTTAAAAATGGCACATATATCACACATGTGTGATATTGTTACCGCTGTTGACAGGTGACGAGCCCTTGCTTCCCCGATGTTGAAGAATAACACCAAAGAAGCACGTCGAGGCAAGGTCAGAGTAGAGATAGGAGTTTATTAAAGGACAGCAGAAAAGACTTCTCCCGGAGGAAGAAGGGAACCCAGGAGGTGGAATCCAGTTATCAGGCAAATGTGTTCCTCTTTTTATAGTTTTGATGATGGAATGTAGGTTGGAGGGCCCGAGGGGTGGGACACAGGTGGACTTAATTATCACCTTTTGGGATGGGATTATCACTTCTCTGGGATGGGCTATCTCCAAATCTGTTGGGGCTGTTGGTTAATACTTCTTCCAGGTGGACTTTGGCCTAGGGCCTTTTCGGGACTTCATTCACATTCCATGAGTTGTCCTGTGTTTTCCCTGAGTCATTCCCAGCATGGCCTCCATTTTAGATTTCACTGGATGTTAGACCCGATTTACCTAACTACACTGACTTCCTAACTTTAAATCTGGCTTCAATATCTAAAAATAAAAACAGTTTGACAATTATTTCTGTAATTCTCAACACCTTCTGCCCCCTGATCATTTCAGGAGATAGCCTGAGCTAAAAAAGTAAGCAATTGGTGTTGGTGATTTGGCCCAGTGTTCTGTCCCTAGGAGAACAGGAGAAAACGGAAAGGGGAGTGGATCCTCCAAGGCAGCAATGTGCACTGGAAATAAAATGGCTGCTTTGTGCTTAATGTCCATTGTCTAATTTCCACTATTAGGGAGTTGTAGGAAGCGACCTGACTCTGGTGACCCCACCCATCAGGTCATCTTTTTACCCCAAATCCAAACAGAAAAGGTCATGATGAAAAGCAGAAAAGGAACTTTGATCAGTGAAGCTACACCAGGAAGACCAGGGCACCATGTCCTTAGCTGTCTCTTCAGGGCTGTCTAGGACTCTCAGGTTTTATAGAAAGGGCAGTCAGTCAAAGGCATGTGTGTAGAGGGCACACTGTATGTAAGTTTGGTGTCATCTGTGGTTTCAGGAATCTATGGGTCTCTTTAAATGTCTGTGAGCTCATGGTCACATGCCCCCTCAACACACTTCACCCCACTGCACAGGCTGACCTGAACTGACCTCTCAGGAAGGGCCCCCCTTCCTTGCGTTCGTTCCATGTCAGTGGTTCAGAGGCACCAACATTTTGAAGAAAAGCCACAAGCCCACCTGCTCCTGCCTGGTAAGCACCAAATCCCTAGCTGCTGACCCAGGGCTCTCACTTCCTGGGTTTCAACTGATAGTTAAACCAGAAAGAAACAATAACCCTGCTCAGCTGGGCCCATAAAGCCTGCATATGAAACCCCACTTGGGGCACATATGGCCTGTGGCATTGATACCACTGGGTACTGGGTAGGTTTATTAAAAAGAAGTAACATAGACTTTTCCCACAAGGGAGAAGGAGGCCACAGCTGGTACCCTGGTATCCCCAGAAGCCAGGTGTTTTGTCTTTTAATGAGTCCTGGGCTTTCTTGGTTCTCCATTACTTTTCTGCTTATCTTTCTCCTTCCTGCATACTTGATTGGGCCCAGGAGTGCTCTGTGGGTTGGCTCAAAGGTGAGAAACAGGTGGGCTGAAGGGGCAAGGGCAGGGTGGAGTAGACAAGGACACAGGAACAACCTTATAGCTCCCTGTAGGGAGGGGGAAATTCCTGGAGAGGCTACCTTGGCCACAGGTTGGAACAAGGGCAGGTTCTTCATCAGAGTGGAGGAAAGACTGAAGAAATTTACATTTTAATCCCTCAGGGACAGTCTCCAACTTGCCAGACTCACTCAAAATTGGCCTCCTTGATCTGGCCTGATTCCATTTACCTATCTGTAAGGACTGCCTGTCTATTTCTGGCTTCAGTATCTACCCCTTCCTGGAAACTAAATACAATTCTATTCTTTTCTCTTAAGTTGGACTTGGTGAAGTCTTTCACATCCTGCACACTGGCCCAAAGTCATTCTACTGAAAGGGTAAAGTTTCTAAGCTGGAAGGCTTGAATTAAAATTAGGTATTATTGAGTTCCTCTGTTACACCCAGATTCCTGAGATAGTTAAGACAACGCCCTACTGGCCATTTAGCCTAGGGCCCTGTGCAGTTTGTCACAGGGCCCGAACCAATCAGTTTGAATGTGTACCCCACTTAGGAATGACCAATCACCTCCGCCCGACCTGTTTCTGCCAATGAATGTGCCAATCACGTCTCAGAGTTGTTGTTCAATTTTCCCGTGCCTCATGATGATTTGTTCTGATGTATGCAAAGCCCCCTGCCCTCCCCAAAAAGTGTACTTAAGCTCTGCTTGACCTTTGCTCTGGGCTCTGGGCTGCTCTCCCTTCTTGAGTGGGCACAGAGTCTCAGCGCGCTGGAATGGATCCCCAATAAATCCCCTTTTGCCAATTGCATGGAGCCAGGCTCTTGTGTGGTCTCTTTCTCCGACGTTCCGCCAGACCCTTACACTACCTAGGAATATCACACATGGACAATGTCGGGGTGGGGGCGGATAACAAATGCACAGTCATATTTTCACAAATGTGGAATAGTGGCCACATACCTTTTGAAGACTGAGGACACAACCCCAGGTGCTTTTTTTTCACCCTCTGGGCTGGGCATTGAATCCATGGCAGGAGCATAGTAATCCTGAGGAACACTCCCAGCCCCCTTTTTATTGTGGTACAAATAACGTGGGTGGGAGCATAAATGTGATAAATTTGAGAATAAAACTCTGATGACCCCAGCCTAATTCCATTTTAAGATTAGGAGCCATCTCATCATCAACTCAGGAAAAGTTAATTTCTGTTTTACTATGCTGCAATTTCTAAACTTGTTTGGAATCCCTACCCAGGGCTTCTACTCACCTATGCCTGGCTTTCCGTGACCAGATAACAATCCTCTCTAGAACCTTTGTGGTTCTTAATAAAGACTGCCTCCCACTGACCAAATACCAAATCTCTGTGAAACCTCAGTGGCACATCATATATTCTGAGGTTGAGATCTGAATTTATTCTCTACCTTGAAATGTTAAGCCATGTTGATTATTAAATTTGTATCTGCCTTTGTATTAGGCTTGTCCAATCCTGTGATCTGTAAGTTCTCAAGACATCCCATTTTACAACTTTTGTGCTATAAAATTGTGTTCCTAGAGAGCTGGGGTATCTTTAGCCTGGGGTTGGGGAGATACAGACATGGCCAGCTCCTGGGAACATAAATATAAGTTTGCTTTAATTTCATACAAATCGGAAGCTGTGGTCTTTTCCTTGTGTTGTGGTTTTACAGTGCCAGGTCTCTAACAAGGCCATCTTTGGGTTTGGCCAAGGGAGCAAATTTCTCACACTTAACCATATCTCCAGGCCAATACATTAAAAAACTGAAAAAAATGATTGAATGCATTCTTTCTTAGAAAACAACAACTACAACAACAAAACAAAACTAGAGCAGTATCCTGGGATGGTGGTGCAAACCATGCCAGGGGAGGTCAAAAATTCTAGGCCAGCCTCTGAAACGTAGCTGCACCCTCTCAAAATACAACTTCAAAGAGGCAGGGAATGTAGTTCAGTGTTACAGCACCACTGGGCTCAATGGCCAGTTAAAATAAATAACACCCTGAAGAGGAACACAGGGAAAAAAAGACATAAGAAAATGAAAGAGTGTAAAAGGGCAGACATAAATCAAACTACATCAACAGTGACATTATATGGCAATTGACTGGACAATCCTATCCTAAGGTAGAGTTCAGCAGTCAGAATGAAAACAAGTTCCAATTCTGTGCTATGTGCAGGGGTTACTGCTGGGGTACAAATGGATAAAGAGTCTGAAAATAAGATAAGGGCTGGGGATGTGGCTCAAGTGGTAGCGCACTCTCCTGGCATGTGTGTGGACTGGGTTTCGATCCTCAGCACCACATACAAACAAAGGTGTTGTGTCTGCTGAAAACTAAAAAAAAATAAATGTTGAAATTCTCTTTCTCTCTCTCTTTAAAAATAACACATTTTTAAAAATTTAAATAAAGAAAATAAGAGGATGTGAGTCCTACACCATGAAAACAGACACCATGAGTGAGCTCTACTATACTACCTCCCCAACATCAGGCAAAATGTTTCAAAACCACAATTTATTGAGAAATAACAGCTGTGAGACATGGACACATGAGGTTAAGGAGTTCCTGAATGCTCCGTCTTCTTTCCCAATGCCAATTCAATAATGAGAGCACAGCTGTGAGATTACAGGGAAAAAATGGATTTGCTAGCAAAAGAGCAGCACAATGACTACTGTCCCAGAGACTGGGATTCTGCCAATCAGAAGAAACAGTTGGCTTTTTTTGCAGGGGGAGATGGGGGTGCCAGGGATTGAACTCAGGTGCACTCAGTGAGTCACATCCTCAGCCTCATTTTGTATTTTATTTAGAGCCAGGGTCTCTCTGAGTAGCTTAGCATATTGAGTTTGCTGGGGCTGCCTGTACACTCTTGATCCTCCTGCCTCAGCCTCCCTAGAGGCTAGGATTAAGGCATCACCACCACACCTGGCACAAAGCAAAATATTTCATTAATGAGATGGAAAGTTCTTAGTTTGAAGTCAATTAGAGTTTAGAATTTGGTTATTCTGGGTTTGTTTGGGTTGGCTGTTGAAGAAACCCAAAACACAATCCAGGAGACACAAAAGCCTGTAGAGTCCACACAATGTTAGGTGATCCAACCTTGTAGCCTCCCTGGGACATAAAGGCAACCTGTCTGCTCCTTTCACATTCTTACCTATATGAACCATTCCAGGGTCAGCTGAAAATGCAAGCTGATTTGGCACCTGAAAGAGGACCTCATGTTTAACAGAAGAGTCGGGTGTCATGAGGACAATGAGTGGGGAAGCAATGACAGAATGACAGACATGTCATTTTCCTCCCATGTGAAGGCTGAGTTCTGGAGGATGCTGCCATAGTCGAGCTGCAACAAAATAATGGGGGTGGGGGAGGTGGGGGGGGTGGGGGGTGATGAGCAACTTGTGTAGATTGATACAGCAGGAGTGGGAGCCTTTTATTGTAGGACAACAGAGGTATTTAACAGAGGTATTTATACATTCCACACAGCTTATCTTAATTAACATAAACTAGATACAGCAGTCAACCAATAAGAAATCTCCACACTTAATGGCTCCCTGGTGCCACCTCACAAACCACTCCCCCTGGCAAAATGCCAGGCACTATCCTGACTTGTTTACAGACTCTAACAGGCTGCTCCTGCCAAGGGGAGGGACACACACAGGTCTTTAACTGGGGATCAAGTCCCAGGCCACGTGGGTTGCAGATGTGATCTGGGGTCCTGCACAGACCTCTCAAAAACTCATTTCCAGGACAGTGACAATCCCAGGCCTAAGTCCCTCATCCTCATGATTCATCCGCCCTTGGGACCCAGAACAAGAAATATGGTGAGAAGTGGACCCAACTCTGCCCCAGATCTTCTTCCTGGCTGCTTGGGTGCATACAGCTTTGGACTCTGGCTTCTTCAAAGAATCGAGTAGGAAGGTGAGACCCAGACAGATGTCAGGTAGCCCTGCTATGACCAGCTTTCCCATGCCAGGACAGCCACAGAGGGCTTGGGGTTGAGGTGGGGCTGTCCTCTGGCAGCAAGGGCAGCACAACAGCTGAGACACAGGGGTTTCCCTGGAGGGGGATTTGGAGTGGGAGGAGAGGACTGAGACTCTGCTGCCCACCCCAGTGCCAGCTCATTCATACTAGATACCTGGGCAGAAAAGCACCCCGACGAATCCTGTCATCCCCCTTTTTCTAGTTTTAAAGTGAAAATTAGAGGGACGTGCCGAAGTCTGGCTAGGCACAATTCAGGAGCCACTTGTCAAAAGAAACTAACTTTATTTTTAGAACTACAAACGCCAAACAAAACAGCTCCTCAGGGAAAAAACCCTCAGAGCCCAACTGCCATCACCGGCTTCCACAAGCCTCTCACCCCCACACCAGCCTCTCAACCTCCCACAATCCTCCTGCTCTTGAGGCCGATTGGCTGGGTTGCGTGGGCGGAGCCAAAGAAGTCCCCCAATGAGCAGCTCCGTGGAGGAGCCAATCAGCTAGATGTTGCTGGGGCCGCTGTGAGCCAATCATCAGCTGGCAGTCTGAAGGGCAGGGAAACAGCCCAATGAACATCACCACAGAGGAGCCAATCAGCTAGATGTTGCTGGGGCCGCTGTGAGCCAATCATCAGCTGGCAGCTGGAAGTTTGCTGGCAGCTGGAAGTTTGCTGGGGCCCCTTTGGCTGTGGCTCTCAACATCTCCCCCTCTCTGTTTAAACAACAAGTATGTGGCTTAGGGACCCTGCCTGCCTTAGGTTGTCCAATACTACATATAGTCCTTACCCGTCTTCGGATGAGCTGACCTCAGGGCGTCAGCCTCCTGTCTTAGGTTGGTACCATTGTAATTGGATCTTACCCATCATTGACTACCGGTCCAGTATACAGCCACACCTGTGGAGAGGTCTTTGTACCAGCGGGGGGGTGAGGTTTTTTGCCTCACCTCTGTTGGCCCCCAAATTTTAGCTGAATGATCATGACAAGCAGAAAGGAGGAAGATACACCAAGCCAATTGACGCCTCTTGTTGGAAAAATTGTACCACCAATGACACCATCAGCAAAAATACCCCAACACTACCACAAGTTGATGCACTAACAGATAGTTCACAATGCATACAAGTGAGTTCACAATGCATACAAGTGACACATAGTCTAGGCAAGTTCTGCAAGCAGTTCAGTGATGGCTATTGCAGAAGCTGTAGATTAGTTTTATCTTTGTCTTCACTGGCACTGGGATGAAGATAGGAATTCTGGCAATAATGGCTAAAGAAAAAATTATGTAACATTCCAGAAGGCACTAAAAGAAAACAATTTTCTTAACAATTTACATTATCTTGAAGAGAATTATTAAATATAATGAAAAGGAAAGGTGAAAGTAAACAAACAGATCTGTTAACCTCCTTTTTTGTTTACATATTAAAACAATTCTTAACAGTTATTTACCCAATTTAAATTAAACCATTTAAATCACGTGAATAGGCCTGGGGATGTGGCTCAAACGGTAGCACACTCGCCTGGCATGCGTGCGGCCCGGGTTCGATCCTCAGCACCACATACCAACAAAGATGTTGTGTCCGCCGAGAACTAAAAAATAAATATTAAAAAAAATTCTCTCTCTCTCCTTTCTCACTCTTTCTTTAAAAAAAAATTTTAAAAATAAATAAATAAATAAATAAATAAATCACGTGAATAAAAAAAATATTTGCATCCATTTTTTTCATGAGTGCTCATCATATATGATATATGGACATATTTATGTTCAAACGTATAACACAAAACACAAGTGTGCACACATAATATAATACATACAACACATAACATAATAGTAAAGGCCTTATAACTTTTTAAAGGTAAAATCTCTATTGCAATGTTTAAAAACTCTATAGTCAAAAAACAAAATAGAACTGATCAGCAAAACATTAACCTAGGTCAGTATGAGCTCAAAAATAAACAAAATAGAACTTCATGATATGGGAAAGGGCAATAATAAAATAGATATTGAAAAAGGCATCCTGGTTCTGTCGCAGATGTAAGGATAGCCAAATTGGAGTTTTGGATATCAGCTATTATGGATTTGAGCTAAATCATCTTCTTTTTGGTCTATAGAAATCGCTTTAGTTAATCTCTCTGGAATCCAGATTGGCTGCTGTTCTCCCTGTGGAAACACACAAACAGACCCCCGACTCAAGACAATCACTGGGTCAGGATTATAGTTAATCTCTCCGGAATCCAAATCGGCTACTGTTCTTCCTGTGGAAACACATAAACAGGCCCCCGACTCCAGACAATTACTAGGTCAGAACCTTGGTTAATCTCTCTGGAATCCAAATCGGCTGCTGTTCTTCCTGAGAAAACACACAAACAGACCCCCGACTCCAGACAATTACTGGGTCAGGACCTTTCCATTGTCCTGTTAGAATATCTTTCAAAAGTACCTTGGGCTTATGTACATTTTTTGGACACATATGCCTTTCTGCAGCACTAAGTCCTGATGAATCCAAATTTAAAAAGTTTAGAGTAAAAAGGGTTATTTTAAGTTTATCTTTGGGGAATATATACCCCTTCCCAATTCCGTCTTTTTGCTTTAATAAGTACATTTTAATAGTTTGATGAGCTCTTTCAACTATGCCTTGTCCCTGTGGATTGTATGGGATTCCTGTTATATGAGTAATGCCAAATGATGAGCAAAATTGTTTAAAAGAAGTAGACGTATAACCAGGGGCATTATCTGTTTTTAACTGTTTTGGAATGCCCACAGTGGCAAAATTTTGTAAGCAATGAGCTATACTATTATAAGTTTTTTCTCTGGCATGAAGGGAGCCCATCAAAAATCCAGAAGAAGTATCAACTGTAACATGCAAATATTTTAATTTTCCAAATTCTGGCAAGTGTGATAGGTCCATCTGCCAAATATGATTAGGTATCAATCCTCTAGGATTGACTCCAAGATTAACTTGTGGTAAAAAGGTCACACAATTTTGACATTGTTTTATTATTTGTCTATCTTGTTCCTTAGTTATTTTAAAATGCTTTTGTAAAGTATTAGCATTGACATGGAATCTTTTATGAAAATTTATAGCTTCTTCTAGTGTAGAGAAAATATGTATGTCATGTGTAGTTTTATCTGCTAAATCATTGCCCATACTAAGGGCTCCAGGCAATCCTGTATGTGCCCTGATATGTCCTATAAAGAATGGATCTTTTCTGTCCCAGATTAGACTTTGTATAGTGGAAAACAAAGAGAAAACAGTAGAAGAAGGGGAAATCCTACCAGCATCTTCAAGGGATATTATAGCATTTAACTATATACTGACTATCAGAAAATAAATTAAATACCGAATCTTTAAACATCACAAAAGTTTGTAATACGATATTAAGCTCTACCTTTTGAGCTGATTGTTTGGGTACTAAAAATGTAAAAGTTTGATCAGGTGTAACTATTGCTGCTGTACCATTATTTGACCCATCAGTGAATATATTTGGAGAATTCATGATAGGTGTTTTTCTTGTCATTTTTGGAAAAATTACAGGATGCAATGACCAAAAAGACAATAAAGGATTAGATGGTAAGTGGTTATCAAATGAAACATTAGATTTGCACATGATTATTGCCCAAGTATTTAACTCATTAGCTAATTAATCAATTTGATTCATAGTATATGGAGTAATAATTTTATTGGGAGAAATTCCAAACACTCCCTTTGCTGCTTTTATTCCTTTGAGTATTAATTGTCCTACGGCCTCAGGATACCTAGTAAGAATAGTGTTAGGAGAATAAGATAAATGTATCCATAATAATGGACCTTTTTGCCAAAAATACTCCTGTAGGAATAAATTTTGTTGGTAGTACAATAAATAATAAAGGCAAACATATCAATTCTATCCAAATGCATATTTTCCATATATGTTTCAATGATTTTTAATGCCTTTCTTGCTTCAGGCATTAACATTCGGGGTGAATTTGGATCTGATGGACCTTTTAGGATATCAAATAAAGGTCCCAACTCTCCTGTTGGTATGCCTCGATAAGGCCTTATCCAATTTATGTCTCCTAATAACTTTTGAAAGTCATTAAGTGATTTGAGTTGATCTACTCATATTTGAATTTTTGGTGGACGGACCATGGTTGAGGATAATAGAACTCCTAAATAATTAATTGGAAAATTTAATTGTACTTTATCTATTGCTATATCTAGATTATAATTTTTTAATAAGTTTGTAAGTGTGGCATAACATTCTAGCAACGTGTTTTTAGCTTTGTGTGCTAATAATACATCATCCATATAATGAAATATTTGTAGTTCAGGATTTTGATTTCTAAGTGGCTGGATTACTTTGTTAACATAAATTTGACACATAGTTGGGCTGTTAGCCATCCCTTGAGGGAGTACTTTCCATTCATATCTCTGATCAGGACCTTCATGATTTAGTGCAGGGATAGTAAATGCAAAACGTGGACTATCTTCAGGATGAATTGGAATTGAAAAAAAACAATCTTTAATATCTATAACTAAAACATACCAAGTTTTTGGCAAAGCAGACAATTGAGGAATCCCCAATTGAGCAGGTCCCATAATGACCATTTCATTATTAATGGCTCTTAAATCTTGCAATAATCTCCATTTACCAGATTTCTTTTTGATGACAAAAAATGGGAGTATTATGGGGAGATACAGAAGGTTGTATATGTCCTTCCGCTAATTGTTGTTTGACCAGATCATGGGCTACTTGTATCTTTTCTTTAGTCAAGGGCCACTGAGGAACCCATACTGGTCTTTCTGATTTCCATGTAATTTTTATTGTCTCAGTGGCCCTTTGTGAAAATCCAACCCATGTCTGTCTGTTCCTTGATCTATTTGTCTTGGTGCTGCTATACCTTCTTGTTTTTCTAATCTTTTTCCTTTCCTAAAACCTTGTTTAGCCATAATAGTGGGTGCATTTTGATTGATATTATTTGTTAATGTCAAACCTAATTGATCTAGGACATCTCGTCCCCATAAATTTACGGGAAGATGATCCAATACATATGGCTGTATAGTTCCTTCACATCCTTCAGGATCCTTCCAATCTAATACCATTGCACTTCTATTGGTATTAGTCGCCACTCCTAGGCCTCGAAGCGTTTGAGTGGCTTGGTGTAATGGCCAATGTTTTGGCCATTCTTGACGAGAGATAATGCTAAGGTCTGCACCTGTATCCAGTAGCCCATTAAATTCATGTCCTTGAATATTTAGTTTTAGCATGAGGCGAGAATCTAAATTTAAAGAAAGCATAGCCCAATCTACACCTGTGGAGCCTAATCCCTTGGAACCTCTTTCTACAGCATGACTGAAAAATTTATCATGTAGGCTTGGTATTATTAGTAACTGTGCTATTCTATCTCCTGGTGAAATTATTGATATACCCTTTGGAGAACTGGCTATAGTTTTTATTTCACCTTCATAATCAGGATCAATTATCCCAGGACTTATCAAAGTCCTTTTAGAGTAGAAGAGCTGCGTCCCAATAATAGGCCTACTGTTCCTTTGGGAAGAAGTCCTTTTACCCCTGTGGGAATGATTTGAACTTCCATCTCTGGAGTTAGTACTGATTTGGCGGAGGCACAGATGTCCAACCCTGCGCTCCCTCCGGTTTGTCTGATGAGGGATCTGATGTCCTGGGCACTGCCCTGATGGGGTTGCTGGGTTCCTCCAGTGCTCCGTATATTTGTGGTTTGGGGCCTCGGAGCATTGGGGCCCCCCTGTCCATTTTTTGGCAATGGAGCCCGATGCCTTTGTCCACGATATTGTGGATAAACACCTTGTCCTTGTTCGTTTTTTGATAATGGAGTACCCTCTATGGTGGTTTGAGAACGGTATTCATTAGCCCAATGTAATGGAGTACCCTCTATGGTGGTTTGAGAATGGCATTCATTAGCCCAATGTCTCCCTCTACTGCATCGTGGGCAAATACCCGGTATTCTACTTGTTTGATACCTAGTTTTGTTAAACCCTCCTCCTATGGGGCAATTCCTTTTAAAATGTCCTGTTTGTTGACAATTGTAGCATGTTCTTGGCCTGGCATCTAAAGCCTGTTTGACTGCAGCTGCCACAATTTGCCCTTGTTCATTAATGTCTCTGGCATCTAAAGCCTGTTTTACTGCAGCTGCCACAATTTGCCCTTGTTCATTAATGTCTCTGGCATCTAAAGCCTGTTTTACTGCAGCTGCCATGACTTGCTCTTGTTCATTAATGTCTCTGGCATCTAAAGCCTGTTTTACTGCAGCTGCCATGACTTGCTCTTGTTCATTAATGTCTCTACATAATTTAATATATGTGTTTAAATCTTCCTGTTTCCATGGTCTAATGATATCTCTGCACCAACGATTCGCTTGGTCATAAGCCAGTTGTTTTATTAATGGCATTGCTTGTTCTGTATTCCCAAAAACTCTGGTAGCTGTTTGAATAAGCCTATCTACAAATTCAGCGTAAGGTTCATTAGCTCCTTGTATTATCTTAGATAATTGACCTTGTAAACCTCCATGTCCTTGTAAAGTCTTCCATGCCGAAGTCTGGCTAGGCACATTTCAGGAGCCACTTGTCAAAAGAAACTAACTTTATTTTTAGAACTACAAACGCCAAACAAAACAGCTCCTCAGGGAAAAAAACCCTCAGAGCCCAACTGCCACTACCGGCTTCCACAAGCCTCTCACCCCCACACCAGCCTCTCAACCTCCCACAATCCTCCTGCTCTTGAGGCCGATTGGCTGGGTTGCGTGGGCAGAGCCAAAGAAGTCCCCCAATGAGCAGCTCCGTGCAGGAGCCAATCAGCTAGATGTTGCTGGGGCCGCTGTGAGCCGATCATCAGCTGGCAGTCTGAAGGGCAGGGAAACAGCCCAGTGAACATCACCGCAGAGGAGCCAATCAGCTAGACGTTGCTGGGGCCAGCAGGGACGGGTACATGGGACCTGTCTTGGCCTGGAGGAAGCTCAGACTACATAGGGACTCGAGGAGTCAGACAGCTGGACAGGCTCCTGGCTCCATCAGTGGCCCTTGTGATGGGTGTGTCTCTCCAGAGGCTTTGTTTCCTTCTGTTTGAAGGGGCAGGGGTCAGAGGAGGAGGTGGTCACACACACGTTGCTGTGCTGCTCTGGCTGAGGACACCAGAACTGTGCAAATAACCATGCTCTGCCCAGGGTTGTCTCCTACCTTGGGCTTGGTCAGAGAGACTTGGATGGCTTCAGTCTCAGGCCTCCTGGTTTCCAAGCTAAATGACTTGTGGCCTCTTCCACTTGTTGGCAGGTGATGCTTGGGACCCTTTTCCACATAGAGGGTCACATGTGGTCATTGTTGAATGATGACAGCTGTAGAGCAATGAGTCGCGAGGATGAGGAAACTGGCCCATGGTTCTGAGGAAGGCCCTGTGAACACCCAACCTCCCTCACAGTCTCCTGGCCTGCAAGTCAAAGCCCTGTCAGTGGAAGAAGCTCCTCACACAAGGTCAGGTGCACCCTCTTCCACAGCAGCAGGTGAAGCTGGGGCTTAAGGAGCTCCAATGAGTCCTTCCAGCTCTGATGAGGTGGGAAAACTGGGAGCCTCTTCCTGGGATCCCAGGAAGGTTATGAAAAGGGCACATGGCCCCATCCCTCAACCCTGACAGCCCTTTCCCAGATCCTCTCATTCTCATGAGCCAGGGAAACCTTTAATTTTCATAACTAGTTGATGCTGTAGTTGGACATGATACTAAAATGTGTCCTCTAGAGCTTTGGAGTTGTTCTGTAACCTCACTTGCAGTGGAAGCAGAAATGAGAGTCAGACTCCATCCTTCCTCCTGCATTAAGAAATCCTGCAGGAGTAGTGGGAAGGGCGCCCCCTGCCTGGCTCCTGTGGGATCAAACGACTGCTCTGCTCTCAGCATTCATGTTAGCCTCAGACTGTGTCACCTGAGCAGGGAGCAGAGATGGGACCCCAGATTCCCCAGGATTAAGAAGTGCTGGGTGTTTGCCCAGAGCATGTGGATAACCTCGGGAAAACAGGGGAGATAAAATAACACAGCCGGACTCAGTGAGACCTAGTCTGTGGGAGGCCAAACTACCATGTAGCTGTTTCTGTTTCCCCTCTGATGTGTGTGACATCATCATTGGTCACCCTGTGATCTGGTCGCCTATGTAACCCAAAGAATGACCAATCTTCAGGGTGGTGTGACGGTGTCCTCGTGCATGGGTGTGCCTTCCTATATCAACATGGGTGAAGCTATGCTCCTGTGTTCCTTTGTAGTATTACCTTTGCCCTCTTTGAAATAGAATGTTCCATGGAGATGCCTTTTGTGTGTCCCCTTCTCTTGCTCTCCCCTTGGGAGTGTTATTCCTGGATGTCAGTCAACCTGCTGACACAGACGTTGCCGAAGTCTGGCTAGGCACAATTCAGGAGCCACTTGTCAAAAGAAACTAACTTTATTTTTAGAACTACAAACGCCAAACAAAACAGCTCCTCAGGGAAAAAACCCTCAGAGCCCAACAGCCACCACCGGCTCCCACAAGCCTCTCACCCCCACACCAGCCTCTCAACCTCCCACAATCCTCCTGCTCTTGAGGCCGATTGGCTGGGTTGCGTGGGCAGAGCCAAAGAAGTCCCCCAATGAGCAGCTCCGTGGAGGAGCCAATCAGCTAGATGTTGCTGGGGCCGCTGTGAGCCAATCATCAGCTGGCAGTCTGAAGGGCAGGGAAACAGCCCAGTGAACATCACCGCAGAGGAGCCAATCAGCTAGATGTTGCTGGGGCCACTGTGAGCCAATCCTCAGCTGGCAGTCTGAAGGGCAGAGAAACAGCCCAATGAACATCACCGCAGAGGAGCCAATCAGCTAGATGTTGCTGGGGCCTCTGTGAGCCAATCATCAGCCGGCAGCTAAGTTTGCTGGCAGCTGGAAGTTTGCTGGGGCCCCTTTGGCTGTGGCTCTCAACAGACGTCAGGAAGCTAGACTCAGCCCCCTAAAACCTGACCCTTTGCCTCATTTGAATGACTTCTCCTTAATAAAATGGTTCAACACATTCTCTCTCTCTCTCTCTCATCATAAGGTCAGAGGAGCTCTCACAGCACCCCCATAGAAAAAGGTATTTCTGTCTCTATGTGGTTATTTTGCCCAGCCCAGTTAGCTCAGTTCTCCTGTAGCCAGACTCAGTGAGACCCAGTGTGTGGGAGGCCAAATTAGCATGTGACTCTGTCTCCCCTTCTGATTGGTGTGGCCTCATCATTGTTCACTCTATGATCTGGTTGCCTAACTAACCCAGATGATAGTGCCAATCTTTGGAGTCCTGTGGCTGTGTCCTCCTGCATAGGAGAGCCTTCCTACATCCCTGTGGGTCGAGCTATGCTCACCTGTCCCTTTGTGATATTACCCCTTGTCCTGTTTTGGATATGACTTTTGTGTGTCCCCTTCTCTTGCTCTGCCCTTGAGTGTGGCCTTACGAGATGTCAGCCAGCAAAAATTAACAATTAGCATTTTTGAAAATTATTCTCAGGAAACACCTTAAAGAGTAGCAGAAATATCTGAGGGGTTCAAAATTCAGAATTCATTTTTTAATTCCTCAATCATTTTATTATGGAGTCTTTAGAATTCCTTTTATAGTCTGTATACTAGGAAATGATTAAATATGTAATGTGAAATGTTTTCTCCTGCTAAGCAAGTTGTTTTTTAAAAAAAAATAAATATTTTCACATGTATGGCTGCTAATCTTACTGGAGTGAGATGGTATCTTAGGGTGGTTTTGATTTCAATTTCTGGGGAGAAGATGGCAGTGAATAGAGTGCATCACCCCCTTGTACTTCATCACTGCACAGGTGAATAACGAGGTACAACGGCCAAAAGCTATCTTGTTAGGAAATTTCCATCAAAATTGGGGTGCACCGAAACCTAGAGGAAGGATTTCCATCACCGAGGACCGGTTACTGGGTCACAACCACAAGTGAACTGTGCGACCGGAGATCTAGTGTGATTTCTTAAATGCTGTTCAAAGGGACCTGGAAAGTTGAAAGTCTTACTACAATTTTTAAAGAGAGTAAAAGGATCTTCCCAGATATGAATTCGCTACATATTTGAGGACAACTCTGAAAGCTGAATACTGCCCCACATGGCTTATCCTCAGTATTTTCTACAGTATGCGTCCTTTCATACAACTGAACAAAACTAGAACAGCTAAACCCTTTATATTTCTTACTTGCATAGGATTTATACTTTTTATTCCAAAAGAATCTTCCCAGTCCTTAGTAAAATACTGAGAAAACTAGAAGATTTCCCACGTTTCTCACACTCACAGGGCTTCTCTCAGTGAGGGTTTTCATATATGAAAATGAAAACAGGGCTGGATGAAAAGCTGACAGGATGTACAAAATCCCCCACAAACTGTTTTTGTTTTTTTTTCAATGTGATTAAAATGGCTTTGAAGACAACAGGGAAAATGGAAAGATTTGTGATATTTTTTACATTTAAAGAGTTATTCAGTTGGATGTGGTGGTGTTTGCCTTTAATTACTGAGACTTGAGAGCCAGATTTGGAAGGATCAATGTTGGAGGACCTAAGGAAGACCCTAAGAAACTCAGCAAGTCCCTGTCTCAAAATAAAAAGTAACTAGAATGTAGCTCAGTGTAGACCACAACCAGACATAATCCCCAGTCTGTCTCTCTCTCTCTCCCTCTCCCTCTCCCTCTCTCTCTCTCTCTCTCTCTCTCTCTCACACACACACACACACACACACACACACACACACACACACACACACACTTTCAGCAGTGTGAGCCCTTTCTTGTCTTTGAGGATGACATGAAATATTGATTTACCAGGTTTTACATTCAAAGGATTTTTCTCCAATAACGTCCTACATGTATATGAGTGAAGCAGTAATAACAGAAAAGTTTACCAATTGTTTTCATGCATACAATTCCTCTGCAGTATCTGTTCTTTCACGTGTATGAAGCAGACAGGATGTGGCAAAAGCTTTTCCACATTGTTGACATTCATAGGGCTTTTCTCTGGTATGTATTCTTCCATGTCTGTGAAGATGAGAAGATCTAGCAAAGGCTCTGCCACACTGCTTACATTCATAGACCTTCTCTCCATTATGTGTTCTTCCATGAATCTGAAGGGAACTGGATGTAGCAAAGGCTTTGCCACACTGCTTACATTCATAGAGCTTCTCTCTAGTATGTATTATTTCATGTTTGTGAAGGTGAGAGGACTGAGTGAAGGCTTTCCCACACTGCTTACACTGATAGGGCTTCTCTCCAGTGTGCATTCTTCCATGAATCTGAAGGGAACGGGATGTAGAAAAGGCTTTGCCACACTGCTTACATGCATAGGGCTTCTCTCCAGTGTGCATTCTTCCATGAATCTGAAGGGAACCAGATGTAGCAAAGGCTTTGCCACACTGCTTACAATCATAGGGCTTCTCTCCAGTATGAGTTCGTTCATGTATCTGAAGGAAAGAGGCAGTAGTGAAGGCTTTGCCACACTGCTTACATTCATAGGGCTTCTCTCCAGTGTGCATTCTTCCATGAATCTGAAGGGAACGGGATGTAGAAAAGGCTTTGCCACACTGCTTACATGCATAGGGCTTCTCTCCAGTGTGCATTCTTCCATGAATCTGAAGGGAACCAGATGTAGCAAAGGCTTTGCCACACTGCTTACAATCATAGGGCTTCTCTCCAGTATGAGTTTTTTCATGTGATTGAAGGTGACTGTATCTAGAAAAGGCTTTCCCACACTGCTTACAATCATAGGGTTTTGCTCCAGTATGAATTTTCTCATGTGTGTGACGGCTAGAGGACCGAGTGAAGGCTTTCCCACACTGCTTACATTCATAGGGCTTCTCTCCAGTATGAGTCGTTTCATGTGCGTGAAGGTGACTGGATCTAGAAAAGGCTTTGCCACACTGCTTACAATCATAGGGTTTTGCTCCAGTATGAGTTTTTTCATGTGTGTGAAGCTTAGTGGACTTAGTGAAGGCTTTCCCACACTGCTTACATTCATAGGGCTTCTCTCTAGTATGTGTTCTTCCATGTCTGTGAAGGTGACTGGATCTAGAAAAGGTTTTTCCACACTGCTTACATGCATAGGGCTTCTCCTCAGTATGCATTCTCTGATGTATTTGAAGTAAACTGGGATAATCAAAGTTTTTCCCACATATCTTACATTTGAAATGTGCATCCCCTGTGTGTGTGATCCTGTGCCTTTGAAGACTTGTCTGTGAAATACAGGTCTGAACACCTTGTTGACATTCATAGAGTTTCTCTCCAGAATGAGTTCTTTCATGTCTTCTAAATAAAGAGGAGAAATGAAAGGCTTTCCCACATGTGTCCCATTGAAAAAGTTTACCTCCACTGTGTGTTATCATGTGTCTTTGAACACCAGTGGGATTAGAAGAGGCTTCACCACATTGTTGCCATTCATTGGATTGCTCCCCAGTATTAGTTTCTTCATGTCTTTCAATGTCATTGGAACAACTGATGACTTCCCCACATACTGTACTTTCATAAGATCCATCTACCCTTTGTATTAACATTTGTGTGTGAACGCTTTTGAGAGAAACCAGAGATTTCCTATATTGTTTCAATTCACATGGCTTCTCTTCACATTCCTCATGCTTGTAGTATTTGTGTCCAGAGTGAGATGTGATCTGCCTATGAAGGAATGGAGGTCATATGAAGTCTTTTGCACACATAATGAAGTCACATAGATTTACTCTATTATAACTTTTCTTTGTTCAATAAAGAATTGGAATTGATTTGAAGGTTTCCCTTACACTATTCTGTGCTTTTGAAGTTTACCATGACTTCTTTGAAGAAGTGACCAACACATAATCAATGCTTAATTCATTCACAATTTTGTATGTATTTATAGATCCTTACATTACTACCAACATCAGGTAAAGGCTAGGTTTTCTGAGTTGTTCAACTTGCCTGAAAATAAAGAGATTGAAAGAAAACAATCCTTTGCAACACAGCTTCTCTGTGGCTATTATCCAAATAGTGATATTCACATATGCAATTTCATAGTACTTTTTGCATGTCAAATACTTTGAAAAGACTGAATATCTGTTACAGCTAAGTATATATTTCTGGTAAAAAATATTATAAGAATTAATACATTTCATATTATGCATACTTTTTCAGTTGGTTTGCTTTAAAAATTATATGACAGTTCTCAGATTCCCTCACGAATTCCTCTTGTGAGTACAGTTACCTTACAATGCTTCCAGAGTTTTCAATCTGATATTCAGTGGTCTTATCTTCCCACCTGTTTCCTAAAATGAGAGAACAGAACAATCTTTATGAATATTTAGGAGCTAGAAATGTTTTGCCAAATCCTAGGTGCCATTTATGCTGCAATAGTTCACCAACTGATTCCCTTTTCACCTTCTACATAAATGACCAAAATAAACATGAATTCTCTATTTGATTAATTTTAAAAACATCATTATTACCTATAGAAGCCAGGTTTCTGAGGACTTCCAGCATCACATCTCTGTAAAGGTTCTTCTGGGAAGGATCCAGCAAAGTCCACTCCTCCTGGGTGAAGTTCACTGCCACATCCTCAAAGGTAACTGAGATCTGAAATATCCCACAAATGTATAGTGGAGGTCAGGAGAGATTGACAGCATGAGAAATCTATACTCAACATGTGTGATGTTCACATGATTCCCTGGCCTCTTGATTCATTCCATGATTTAATCCAACAAATCTTTACTGTACTCAATTTTTTACACCCATTCCAACACTAGAAATTGGCTACTCAGAAGGCAAACATCCTTTTTCAGTGTTTTATACCCTTCCTTTGGTGAGTTCACAGGAAGTGAGACGGGCTCCCAGATCACTCCTAACTTCTTTATTGGTTGCACCTCTATTACATGTCCTAGAAACATCCTGTGTGGTACAGAGCTAATATAAGCAATTCAGATAGTACTTATCTTTAGAAAAGAAAGGTGATGAGTAGAAAATTGTGGGAATCATGAAACTAAGCATTTGAGAGAGATTCTGCAAACTACTGTGGCTCCCTGTACCTACAAGGTTAATATAAACAACATGGTACTTACTGATGTCTTGTTTCCTCTGAAAGTCTATCAGTCCATACTTAAAGAAATGCCTAGAACCAGCCCACACCCACACCCTCTGGTAAAAGGGTCAATAAGGAGATGCCTTCATAGACAACATTTAGACAACCTTTCACACAGGTTGTCACAATGTGGTAACTCTCTTTGAGTTCATCCTGTGTGATTATACAGAGAACAATTAGAACTTTGCAGGTGCTTTACTCCAGAACAAATTTAGTCAACTAGCTTACTATTAAGTGACAAAAACAAACATAAGTTCTCTATTTGATTAACTTATTTATTAATGAACACAACAATTTGATAATTTCCTGTGGTTACTGTCAAAGCAAAATGGGGTAAGTGCAAAGATGGCACGTGTCTTAGAAATAACTCAATGACCCAAAAATGTCACCTTGTCCAAATAAGAATCTTACAAAGTTTTATATCTCTCAAAAAATCTTCTTAATAAACAGCAGGCACTACATTTCTAAGTCTCATAGTAAAAATAAATGTCCAATGATTGTCAAACTGTTCTTAACAGCAGCCAGTTCACTACTATAATGTACAGTCATGAGACACATGCCAATGCTCCGCTCAAGGACATTTTGATCACGGTTGGGTCACATGTGCAATGGTTGTCTGTTGTGAAAAAGATTCATGGTGCCTGAAGCAAAGGTGGTGCAAACAAACATAAAGCAAAAGCTCTTCCAGAGTGTGGTAAAGTAACAAGTTTGTAGCCCAGAATTCTAAACTATCCTACACAATCTGGGTGTAAAAAAGGCCACCATTCACATCTGTAAGCATGTTATTTTTTTTTAAACTTTTTTTTTTTTAGAGAGGAGAGAGAGAGAGAGAGAGAGAGAGAGAGAGAGAGAGAGAGAGAGAGAGATTTTTTTAATATTTATTTTTTAGTTCTCGGCAGATACAATATCTTTGTTGGTATGTAGTGCTGAGGCTCGAACCCAGGCCGCACGCATGCCAGCCAAGCACGCTACCGCTTGAGCCACATCCCCAGCCCTGTAAGCATGTTATGATGTCTGCACAGTGATGGAACTGGCAAAAAGAAAATGTCCCTGCCACTGACACAGAACCTTACTCAAGAACTGAAAACATACAGAACCGCCCAAAACAAGGAAGAATCCACAATTACACTTAGAGACATCAGCCCAACTCTGTCAGGACAATGATGCAGGCAGGAGGGCTTCATGGGTCTTCAAGCAAATGGGAAGCACACTGAGGTCTCAGGGTCACAGCAACACTGCACAGGACATAAACCACACCCCTACAAGTGCACCACCAGTGAAATCCCATGTATGCTCAAAGAACATGAGAGCTAAAGCAGAAATCAGATCAGAAGCAGCTGAAAAGCCTCCAGGGAAGGGGACGTGAAACACAAGACTCTAAACAGACACAGGACAAAGAGGGGACTCAAGAGAAAAGGTGACCATTTTGAAGGAAAAAATGTAAAAGTCCATCACAGGAAATTCTTAGAGAACACCAGAGGTGGTGCTGTATTGCTTTCTAAGTCATCCAACGCACATTTCAGAAAAGAAGAGCTAAAAGCAATCATTGAAACTGTCACTTCAGAAAAACAGACAAAGAAGGGCAAGGTAAACCTAAATTACCCACAGGAAGGTAACAGAAGGTGTGGATAAAACCACAACCTGGAAATCCGCAGTCTACAATATCAAGTTCTTCGTGAACATCAGCATCACTGATACACTGACATAAGGCTAAGAATACAGAAGACAGGGACTGGGGTTATGGCTCAGTGGAAGAGTGCTTGCCTACTGCTTAGGAGAAACTGGGTTCAATCCTCACTGACACATAAAAAGAAAAAAGTGTAAAATATACAATAACATTAAAGAAAAAATCAAAGAGGACTGAAAACCTAGTAACACATTTAAAAGTATCATCATCAACAATGCATTGGGACTTCAAGATTATCATAAACGTGCTTCGTACAAATTAGACAACTTGCAAAAACTGGACCATTTATTTGAGAGAGACAATTTCCTATAACTTACACACAAGGGGAAATACACAAAACAGATGAGCCCATGACTACTGAAAAAAACAGACTCAATAACTAATTACTACCCAAAAAGGCAAGGCAAGGGCCTTACATCTCAAACAGGCTTCCATGAGACACTTAAGAACTGCTACCAATTTTCTACTTTTTTTCCAGAACATAGAAGCGGAGTTAACACCTCCTAATTCTTTCTGAGGCATAAGTTACCATATTATCCAAATTAAATAGATAAAGAAAAGTATTTTTTGAGAGAGAGAGAGAGAGAGAGAGAGAGAGAGAGAGAGAAAATGTACAATCATAAATGTAAAAAACTGTACACTCCAGGTGTCTATGCAAATGATGGGGAAATTATGGACACAGGAACACTGAATACAGTGACTACAGCAGCCATATCCAGAAGTGCCCAAAGCTAGATTCAAGGAAGATACACCTTGCAATACTGAATGGACAAGCTGCAGTTTACCCACACCAAAGAAAATCACCCAGAAAATGAGCTCTGCAGCCTGGAATGATACAGCACCCTTAAAGGCAGACTGGTAAGAGAGAGAAGCCAGTTTGAAATGGCAAAGTGCAGTAAGATTCCAAGTCAAAAACATTTGGAAAAGACAACATTATAGATGCACTAGCAGAACTGATGGGTACCAGGGACTCATGGAGCATAGAGGGAGGGAGCAATGAGGAGGAGTGATTGACAGGGGGAACACAAAATTCCTGGAGCAGTGAAACTCTTCTGTACGACATTATCTTGTAAACTACGTAACACACACAATCACATCACACAGAGGAGGAACACTAAGGTAAAGAATGAACTTTGGCTTATCATAACATGTTGCTTCATCCATTCTCCTTATCAAATGTTCAACAATGGTTTAGTAACCAACAAACACCCTACACCAATGCAATATGTTGAAAACAGTGGAGACTATCAGCTGGAGAGAAGGGGTATTCGATTCTATGAGTAATGCCACATTTAATTGTCACTTTGATTGGATTAAAAGATGCCAATGATTAATGACCTTATGGGTGTGTCTATAAATGATTGGCATGTGGAACAGTGAACCAAACTGGAGATCCTCCTTAAGCTAGGCAGCACCATCTAATAGGACGGTGGCTTGGGTGAACAAAAGTTGGAAGAAGAAGGAAGAAGCAGCAGACCAAGCTCCTTTCTTCTCCAATTTGTTCTTGATGGCTGCTGCAGTGGCCTGAGGATATCAGACTCTGCCTCCTTCAGTCTCCCAAAGTGGACTCTGCCAGTGATTCTCCAGGGAGTTTCCAGAACCTGTGGTCTGGACCAGAGCAGCACCATTGATCCCTCTTGTTCTGCGGCTTCAGCCTCTTGGACTCTGCAGCCAGCACTCCTAAAACTCTCCAGCTGCAGATGGCCACTGTGGACATCCAGCTTTGGGTCAAGTAGGCCAATCTAAAAGTCCCCTTTCATAATCATACTTCCTCTTGATGCTGTTTCTCTAGAGAACACTGACTAATATACTATGTAAGTCAAAAATTGCTCTGAAAAAAAATAAAGTTTATATCATAAAGAAGTGAATAAACTACCAAGCCATGAAGTTTTACAAACATATACATGAGAAACAATTTTATATGCTAAATACCATTTTCATAATAATGCAAAAATAAAGCAAAGAGGAAGAGTCAGAGTAACAAATTTCAAAACTATGGACAAAAGCAAGGAAACTGATTTTCAATACTATTACCATCTTGAAAGAAATTGGATGATAAGTCTTCAAAAGTCATTGTGTGGTCACATACACAAAGTGTTAAGTTTTGCTATGCTTAGCAAAAACAAAGGGGTACTGTGAGAAACTATGAACTCTTTGAATTGTGTGCTTGTTGCCATCTTAAGAAGATAAAAGAATGTTCTGCCAAGTTTAAAATATATATATTTTTGTGCTTGCCAGGAAATAACTAACTACAAGTAGTATAATAAGAAGTATAGAGCACTGTGACCAATAACAAAGTTATGCTGAGAATGTTTATCCATGCTGGAAAAGATTAAGGTGCCAAGAGAATGTGTTTCTTTTTTGCTATATAAAAGAAGAAGGGAAAAAAATAAAGAGGTGCTCATTCCTACTCTGTGTGTGTGTGTGTGTGTGTGTGTGTGTGTGTGTGTGTGTGTGTGTGTGTCTTTCAGCATCTCTGCTGTTACCGCCTGATCAGGAACTACAGATTGTCAGCAGGGTCTGACAAGTCATTCCAACTGCTGGTGTGGTGGTGTGCACCTGTAACTTCAGCCAATAGGGAGGTCAAGGCAGGGAAATGGAAAGTTGGAGGCCAGTCTCACCAACTTAGCAAGACACTCAGAAATTTAGTGAGACTGGTCTTCATTAAAAATTAAAAGAGGGTACTGGGATTGGAGCTGAGTGGCAGAGCACTTGCTAGCATGTTGTGAGGAAAGGGGTATGATCCTCAGCACCACAGAAAAATTAAAAAAAAAAAAAGGTATTCTGTCCATCTATATCTATACAAAATATAAAAAAAAATAAATGCAAGGCTGAGGATGTGCTCAGTGGAAGTGACTGTAGGTTTATTACCCAGTAAAACACCTGCCCACCACCAGAATGCTGCTCACAAATTGAAATTCATTTCTGGAGGAGAACTAAGCATGAGCAAGTCCATGGCATCAATCCCCAGCACTCAATAAGTAAGCAAATAAATAAAAAACAGTCTACAACACTAATTCTCTTGGGCTGGAGAGTAGCTCGGTAGTAGAAAACTTGCCAAGCATGTATGTGGCCCTCGGATCAATCTCCAGCAGGCCACACACACACACACACACACACACACACAAAATACATGTAATGAGAGATAAAAATGATTATAATACAAAAGGTACACAATTAGAGGCATAAAATACAACAAAATCAATGGAAAGACAACACACTTTCTCACAAGGGAGATTGAATGTTTCCATAATCTACACTCTCTAAAAAAACACTGAGCATTTCAATAAATTCTGTGAAATTTAGGGCATGGTTTACTGTATTTTGGAGGTAAACATAAGAAAAACTACATCTAAAAATAAAAATAGTATTGTTGGGGGCTGGGGATGTGGCTCAAGCGGTAGTCCGCTTGCCTGGCATGTGTGCGGCCTGGGTTCGATCCTCAGCACCACGTACAAACAAAGTTGTTGTGTCCACCGAAAACTGAAATATTAAAAATACTCTCTCTCTCTCTCTCTTTAAAAAAAAAAAAAACAATAGTAGGGTTGGGATTTTGGATCAGCAGTAGAGTGCTTACCTAGCACATGAGAGGCCCTAGGTTTGATCTGTTAAGGTCGGGTGAGCGTCAGAGAAAGAGACCACCAAAAGACTGTCTCATGCAACAGCAGAGGGTTTATTGGGGGTCCAGCATGCTGGGGCTCAGAGCTCACTTGAGAGGAGCTGAGAGCCCCAAGAACAACTTAAGAAGAGCTTATATACATTGTTTGAACTGGGGAGTCCATGTGTATACAGGTCAGGGAATGCGGGAGGGGTTGTTTGTACAGAGCAACCAGATGGTCAGGAGACTTTTCTCAACATACATTTAACGGTTTTTCCGGGAATTGTTTTGACACCCACATAAATTTCAGGTTTCAGGAAAACAGAACTTCAACCAAGAAAACAAACTTAACCTTTACATTCTTAACCTTTCAGATCCTCAGCACCACATAAAAATAAATAAATAGGCATTTTGTCAGACTACAGCAACAACAAAAAAATAGTTTTCAAAAAATTGAAAATAATAGACTGTATCTAAGACCAGCCAAAATGTTGTACAGGACAGAGAGAGTAGAGAGGGCATTTATGCTGATCCCAAATTTCATAAGATAAAAGGCCAGCTCCCAAAGGGTTGGCCCTAGGAGGAGGCACTTAGGAGGGAACAGGAATCAGGTGACATACTGGGAGTGCTCTTGAGGGGATCAGCACCCTTATTTAGACAGAAGTATTGCTCCTTTCCAGAAAACGAGTGTCATTTACTATTTCACTAATATTCAGCGATTAAATGATCATAATTGGGTATTTCAGGTATTGTCAAAATTGTCCTTAAATTTTACAATGACGAGGGAGTGATGGTGCACACCTGTAACCCAGCGGTTCACGAGTCTGAGGCACTAGGCGATGTAGCAAGACTCTGTACCAAAACAAAGAATGTAAAAGGGGCTGGTGGATAAGCAACTCTGGGTTCCATTCTTGATACCAAAAAACCACACAGTTAACATGAACCTGCCAAGTCCAGATAACAACAGTGAAAAAATGTCATCCTTTGTCAAATTCATCACCTTGTGAAGGACAGTTACTAGTTTTCATGAAATCACATTCATAAATTTATCCACCACTATTTTTGTAGTATTGGACTCAGATTCTGCAGCAATAATGCAAAACAGAGTTTCTCTGTATCTTACGTGGCATTTTGGAATCTAGGGTTGGATTTCAATTTGAAATCACTGAAAAGACAAGACTGAATCTTACAAACTTTCTATACATACTCAGGGGTCGCAAAAGGTAAATTAGGTAATTAGGTGTTTTCTTTTTCTTTTCTTTCTTTTTTGATAGCCCCGAGATGAAAACCAGGGACATTTTACTACAGATCCACATCCCCAGTCATTTTTATACTTTATTTTGAGACCGAGTCTCACCAGGTTGCATAAGGCCTGGATAAGTTCCTAAAGCTGTCCTCAAATTTGCAACACTCCTGTCTGAACCTCTGGAGAAGAAATGATCAAAGGTGTGCACCACTGTACCTGGCTGTAAGTTGGGATTTTTAACAATGGAAATGCAACCAGACTTTTAAAAAATCCACTTCTTTCTTGCCTCTTTAATATTAGTCCATCCCATGTGACTCTGAATAAATAAACCTGGGCCTCAGATAAGTGAGCACATGGGCTGGGGATGTGGCTCAAGCGGTAGCGCGCTCGCCTAGCAGGCGTGCGGCCCGGGTTCGATCCTCAGCAGCACCACATACCAACAAAGATGTTGTGTCCGCCGAGAACTAAGAAAAAATAAATAAATGTTAAAATTCTCTCTCTCTCTGTCACCCTCTCTCTCTCACTCTCTCTTTTAAAAAAAAAAAAAGTGAGCACATCATTTCAAAGTGATACACAGAGAGCTTTGGTGCTGAGGGAGCACACATGTCAGGCTCAAGGGGCAGGGAAGGTCCCTGATGGCTGAGACATGCTCCCTCCTGGTCTTGCTCCCTGAAAGCTCCCAGGATCACCCTCCAAGAGATCTGGACCATGACTCCAGTCTAGGAGGCTTTTCAGGTTTGCACAGCTCTGCACTGGGGTGGGTGTTGCTTATGCTCTGGGAGAGGTTTCGCTCCTTCACACTGTGAGACTAAAAGGGCAGGAGTCACTGCTGACCTGGCCCCTCAGCACCAGCATCCACAGGCTGACTGTCCACCTGTCTTCAAGGAATGGAAACAGAGCATGGAAAAAACAAGTTTCCAAGGAAGTAGCTGTCTAGATGAGGCCTGTTCCAGGAGATTCCTCAGACCAGAGGCCCCAGCAGCTTCCCTGAGAGGCTGTACCCCACACCTCAGGCTGTCCTCTAGGAGGAACTGACCCAGGGCCTGAAGTTCTGTTCACCCTGCAGGGACCAGGGCAGTTGTGGGCACCTTGTGGCAGCTCCAGGAGAGGACAGTGGCTGAGGACATGGGACCCTGTGAGGCATCCAAAAGGAACCTCTGCCCAAGAAATCTGACATGGTGTCTACGCCTAAGGAAGATAAAAGGAGAAGCTGTGAACTCAAGTTCTCTATACAGTTGCATCTACATCAAAGAACCTTCAGAGTACTTGACTTTGGCCAACCAGACCACCATGATGGTGCAAAGGCAGGGTTCTGTATGGAGAACAAAAATTATCTTGGGCTATCTTAAGTCCTTTCGTAGCCAATTATCTTAATTTCTGTATCAGACCACAATTCTCAAAACTTCTCAGAATATACCACTAACCTTACCAGATGCCTAGTCTCCAAAATCTACCAAAGCTCAGAATGCAATAACAGACATACAGAAAAAATTTTCTTTATTTTTTTTCTGTACCCCATTAATCTGATGTTCCTACCAATGCAATTGGTTAATGTAGTGATACACAAGTTTCTTTTATAAAAGTTCATGTAGGCCAGACACAGTGGCACACAACTGTAATCCCAGCAGCTTGAGAGGCTAAGGTAGGAAGATTGCTAAATTCAAAGGCAGCCTCAGCAACTTAGTGAGACTATAAGGAACTTGGTGAGATCACATCTGAAAATACAATGTAAAAAGGGCTGGGGATATGGGCTGGGGATGTGGCTCAAGCGGTAGCCCACCCGCCTGGCATGCATGCAGCCCAGGTTCGATCCTCAGCACCACATACAAACAAAGATGTTGCGTCCACCGAGAACTAAAAGAAAAAAAAAAAGGGCCTGGGGATGTGGGTCAATGTTTAAGTGTTCCTGTGTTCAATCTCTGGTATATTAAAAAAGGAAGAAAGGAAGGAATGAAGAAAAAAAGAAAGGAAGGAAGGAAAGAAAGAAAGAAAGAAAGAAAGAAAGAAAGAAAGAAAGAAAGAAAGAAAGAAAGAGAGAGAAGAAAAGAAAAGAAAAAAGAAAAGAGGAACACATACATCATTCAGGGTAACTTGAATCCATGTTCCTTAGTATGGTCATTAATATTTGGGTTAAAATGAAGTATGTTTTGTAGCTGGGGTTGTCAATGCCTTTAATCCCAACAGCTTGAGAAGCTGAGGCAGGAGGATCACAACTTTCAGGCCAGGCTGGGCAATGTAGCCAGATCCTTTCTGAAAATCATATTGAAAAGAGCTAGGGATGAACGACAGTACATGAATCAGACATTATTGTAGTGGCATCCCCTTCCTTCACAGAAAATTTTAACTGGGTTTCTCCAGAAATTTTCACCATGGGCTAATTTTAGGACTGTCAACAAGAGAATGTCCACAAAAAAGTTCAGTGTAGATAAACTTCCTATTTTCGTGTTGCCCTATTTTCGGGTGGCTAGTATGGGAGAAATTAGCACTCCAAGTGCTGGACTCGAACTCCCCTTACTAGTTTTTTACACACTTGTATGCAGTATAGTAGTTTGTAGAAATGTGCAAACAAGGCCTCTGGCCTTGAGCTGGGATTCACAGAGAAATCACCAACTGGGCACCTTGGAAACAGCTGGTGGGGGAGGAAAGAAAGGGGAGAAGAAGCTCTCCCCTTCTCAGGTGCTGTCCTTGAAGGGTTAATGTGGCTAGAACAGTGAAAGAAAAAGCTGCTTTTATGTGTGTGATGTGACAACTTGACTATGGTGACTCCATTTTGTGAACTCAGCCATGACACTCAAAAAGGTCATGACTGGGGCAGTTTGCATTCTTTTGTTCATGAAAATCCCCCAAGAACACAGAATGATCTATGTGCCAACCAGAGACTAACTGACCACAACTTTCCGGCTTGCTGGCATTGCCTGAACCTCCAAATGTCCCTTTTGTGCTTAAATATGGAGCCAAGTTAAGGCAGGGGCCCCACTCTGACAACCTCATTCTTTCAAGAGCAGAGTGTCTGCCACTGGCCAGCAATAAAGGCTTAACTGGAATGAGACTGTGTGGACTGAGAGTTATTTGTGGGTCTCAGTATTATAATGTGAACTTCTGAGTCCCTCCCCTTACATGCTGGGTATAAGATTCTGAAACCACCTGAACTCGGGGTTCAGGGGATAAATTGATTGATTACAGCAAAAGCAGTGCCCTCTGAGACTGGCTGCAGCCAGATAAAACTCTTTCTGGCTATCTTCAGTGCCTTGCCTCCTTTGTCCCTACATCATCATTTCCCTGTGTGCCTACATGACTGCACGACTGGGGTGACTCTACATCATGGACTATCAGAAAGGGGAGCAGTTATCCTCCATTGATGCAGCCCAGGATTCCATATCCCTGGGATCTATAAACAACCTCTTAATTCCCTTTAAAGCAGTTATTTTGATCAAACACAAGGAAGTGTTAAGTGATTATTCTTTCCCCTCAAGTATAACATTCACAAATAGAAAACAAATGCTTTCAAAAGTGTCCTTCTTGCCAGGGACAGTGGCACAGGCCTGTCATTCCAGATATGTGGGAGGCTGAAGCAGGAGGATCACAAGTTATGGCTGAGGGAGGGAGGGAGAAAAGGAGGGAGGGAGAGAGGGAGGAAAAAAGGGAGGGAGGGAGGAAAGGAAGGAGGGAAGGAGGGAGGAAGATTTTTTCCAATATTTCACTAGATGAAAAGTGACAATTAGCGGACGGTGTGCATTTGGACCGAGTGGGAAGAACGGACGTCTGGCCGAGGTGTGAGGTGGAGGGAAGGTGGGTTTAGAGGCAGGAGGCGCCTGCAATTTGGGGGACCTACAGCAGCCTCCGGAGGAGCTCCCCTGGGAGGAGGAAGGTGCATTTGTGGCCCTGCTTCCTCCACGTTGGGAAGAGTGGGTCGGGCCACCAGTAGGGAGCAAAGGGGACACCAGGGCCCTGAGCCGCCCTTCCAAACCCAGGGAACCAGGGGACAGGGCCCAGGGCCACTTGACAGCGTGGAATCCGCCGCCCTCCGCAGCTCACCCCCGCGCCGGGCCCCAACTCCGCACCTTCAGCCCCGGTCGCAAACTCACCATTTTTGGCTTCCGTGGTGACCCGGCGTCGTCTGGAGGAACTTCCGGGCCCCGAGATCCCCGGGGACACCGGCAGCGGCAGAGTCAACTGGGTCACTGGAACAGAAACTCGGCCAGAGAAGGAGTAGCCCGGTGGGTGCGGAAGAAAGCCCGCAATGTTGCGGAAGCCCGCCCTTCCACTTCCTCTGCGCACTGATTGGACAGTTCCCCCAGCATCCCGGATGGATGGGCTCCAGGCCCGCCTCTGCATCGTGACTGACAGGTAACATCATCCAATCACTGCCTGAAATTGGGTAGAGTGACAGATTCTTGGCCCCAGCCCTTTTCAGGAGGAGCTTCCTGGCTGTGCTGGGAACTAATCCAGGTGAAAAGCCTTGGCTTTGCCTCTGGTACAGAGGTGACACCTGGCGCTGCTTTTGGAGCTTGGCAAGGCCCTGGGTTTAACCTCAACACAAAAACAAAGCGCAGCTTCTCGGGGAGGCCCAGGCTGGAGGAGCCCAAGGTCAGAGAGACCCTCTCTTAAAATAAAAGGAAAAGGGTGGGATGTAGCTCAGAGGTCCAGGTTAAGCCCATTGGGTTTATTCCCCAGTACCTTTAAAACGAAAGAACGATATTGCATCTATACATATATTTTTTCACTCAGCTGATGCGACCTCAAGCGACTTAGAAAGACCAAGTCTCCAAATTTCTGAAACACTATTTAAAGATATCATATATATGACCCATACATAATATCTAAAAATGAGAACAATTTGAAAACTATTTTAGTAATTCTCATCACCTCCCGGCCTCTGTGGCTTTGAGGAGGCAGCCTGAGCTATGAAAGGAAGCCATTGGGGTTGGCTCTGATGCTCAGGGTTCCATCCACAGCAGAGAGCCTGGGCGAGGAAGGAAGGCAATCCTCCAGGGCAGCAATGTGCGGTGGAAATTAAATGAGTGCCTTGTGCTTAGTGTAGATGTTCTACTTCGACTGTTAGGAAGTCTTGTGCAGAGACCTGACTCTGGGGATCCCACAGGTCTGGTCAGGTGTATGCCCCAATATCAAACAGAAAAGGTCATGATGCAAAGCAGGAAAGGAACTTTGACCAGTGCAGCTACACCAGGAAGACAAGGAAACCCTGTCCTTATGCTGTCTTCAGGTGCTGACAAGGACTTTGAGGTTTTATAGAAGGATAATCATAGGCTGTATGCACAGGGGAAATTGTATCTAGGATTTAGTATTATCTGTAGGATTTAAGCTTCAGGCATCTGTTCTTATAACATGTCTGTGAGCTCACGCTCACTTGCCCCCTTGACACATGTCACTCTATTGCACAGACTGGAGAGAGAGAGAGAGAGAGAGAGAGAGAGAGAGAGAGAGAGAGAGAGAAAGAGAGAATTTTTTAAGTTTTAAATTTTTTTTTTATAAATTTATTTTTTTTTTAATATTTTACTTTTTAGTTCTCAGCGGACACAACATCTTTTGTTGGTATGTGGTACTGAGGATCCAACCCGGGCCGCACGCATGCCAGACGAGCGCGATTGAGCCACATCCCCAGCCCGAGAGAGAATTTTTTAATATTTATTTTTTTAGTTTTCGGTGGACACACATCTTTGTTTGTATGTGGTGCCGAGGATGGACCCCGGGACGCACACATGCCAGGTGAGTGAGCTACCCATTGAGCCACCTCCCCAGCCCTTCCTTAATATTTGAAGGCAATTGGGAAATTATATCTTTGCATCACTGGATTCTTGGTCTGAGGTCATCATGATCTGCTATTGAAACACAAAAGGCATTAGTAGAAAACATACTATCTCAGGGACATAACCAACTTGGAAGATCCAGGTTATTAATATTATTATTCTGCCAAACACTCATCAGAAGACTCTTCATCTTTTCTTGATTTATTGGGAAGCCTTGCACTTGGCAATGGTAGCATGGACATGTTCATTTGGCGTGGTGCTTCAGCCTTTCCACAAACCATGGAGCAGATGGCTCAGTCACAATATTTATTACAGTGGATTTTTAGAGCATCTTAACTCAGTTCTAAGTTTTGCATCAGCATTTATCTGACTATGAAAGATCTTGGAAGTAATTTAAGTCAAGCATTAAGAAAATCCACATGTTGTAAGTTTGAAACAGAGCCATAAAGACTGTACCACAGAAGCAAGGAATAATATTTAAAGTAGTCACTTCAAAGATCATGAGACCGGAGCTCGGCTAGGTCTGGTTCATTGGCATGCACCTGTTTCAGACCCCAACATGAACTTCAGCAGAGTGCAGCTCTGAAATACCAGCCGGCAATAACTAGCCATGCCATAAGGTGAGTTGTATTCATACAGGCTACAGGATATCATCATCCTTTCTCTTAATTCCCATATTTAAGGAGTCTGTTAGGTGCTGAGAGCCATTGCCAAGTAGAAATGACACATCAATATTTCCTTGCCAGTGTACCCCATGTTGCTTAGAGGAAGGACTCATGGAAATGGATTTGCCTTGGACATTCGCTGTGACATTGCATGTATGTTTGAGAAAGGTGACCCTGCTCAAGGACCAGGGTGGATCCAGGTTTAGGGTGTATCCTGCAGGTTTTAGGAAGTATCCTGCTCCTTGGGATTAGGGCGTTCCTGGTTTAGGACAATCTGGGTTTAGGGCAGTTCCAGGTTTAAGGTTATTCCTGCTGGGAATAGGGCGGGGTATCCTGCTGCCTGAGTTCCCCTTGAGTTCTCCTGGAATTCAGAAAGTTTTTGGGATTAAAAGCCTGGTGGAGTACGTGAATGGGAGCCTAGAACTGGGATTCCCCCAGAACGTGTTTGTAGAGGGCCAGTGTGAGTTCGGGAATAAAGAGTTGCTGTTTGAATCTACAAAGCTGTGAGTGGCTTGTGATCTTGTGCCCAGCCAGACTGCTGCAGTTAGGTCAATCAGTGATGTAAATATTCTGAAGGCAGAAGACAAACATCCTTTTGGGTGCCATCTCACTGAGGGTTAGGGTATTACCAATCAATCTCCAGGTGCCAGGCATCCTCCTGTAATTGCTCTTGTCCATTCTAGGAGACCAGCCTAAAATGCATCCACTATTTCTAGACCTCTTGTGTTGTACTGACCAGACATTTGCATAATACTTAGGAATACCCAGGAAGAATACTTAGGAAAGGTGCCAGTTTCTATTGTTGAATGATCAGGGCAACCATGCATTAGTGCATACCTTATGTAAACACCTGGCCTTTATAGAAAAATTCTATTTCCACAAGCTTTCTATTTGGACAGTTGTCCAGATACATAGTCTTAATTTCAAAGGGTCAGCATGATTGTCTGGTTTAGGTTTCTCATATGCTGTGTTTTCCTCAAATATAATCCCAGACAACCTGTTTACCACAGGATCAACATATAACTGACCACTACAGTCAGCATGATTAATCTAGTTTCATTGGTGGACTTTCCAGTCCACACCACAATGGACATTAAAAATGGATCTGAGGGCTGCGGTTGTGGCTCCGTGGTGGATCGCTCACCTAGCATGTGCGAGGCCCTGGGTTTCGTCCTCAATACCACATAAAAAAATAAACAAAATAAAGGAATTGTTTCCATCAACAACTAAAAAATAAATTTTAAAAAATAGATCTGAGAAATGGGTCCATAGAAGTCTCTTCATACTTTTTACTTATCTGGCAAGCTCATGAAGCTGCATGGTTGTAAACTCTGCAGTTGGAAGGTTTACCTTCCTGTGTCAGGTTTTTCAGTCATGATGACCAGTTTAAATTCTATCTTTTCAAATCTGATTTAATTTACTGAATCATGTTCAGCAGCAGTGAACATGATTCAGTCAATTCAGCAGCAGTCTCAATTTTTTTTTTCTTTTTTTGGTGGTGGTGCTGGGGATTGAACGCTGGGCCTTGTGCATGTGAGAAAAGCACTCTACCAACTGAGATATATCCCCTGAGATTCTCAATATTACAATTAAGGAAAAAAATAAATATTTTGTAAGATCTAGTGTGTACCTCTGGGGTCCTGTATTCCCCCTTTTCTTTATTTAATAAAACTGAGTAAAGGCTTGGCATAAGCCATAGTATCATCAGTTTAAGTTATAGATAGTAGTAAAGTATTTAAATGATTAGATTTACCTTGTGTTAATTATTGTAATTTCTCAATATATACTAGTTGATATATCCTAACAATTTAAAAGGAATCCTCAATTTCTTTCTGAGAGAAGGTCTCACAATATCTTTATGTCTCAGAATATTATCCTTTAAATAGATGTCTCTCAATTGTCTTTTTAAAAATATGATTAAGCACTATATAAATCCTACCATATTTCTATGAATAATAGGTCCAGTGAGAGAACTTCTATAATGTCAATGAATTTTCAACAAGGTTTGCAACTTTTATTGCTCAAAACTAACATACAACTTTAATTTAGAGAACCTCCATCCTAAAAAAATTCCCAGATCTCAAAATTATTCAACAAACAAAATATGCAAGAATGAACAGTCTGTGAATCAATCAAACTTAGTGTCCAAGGAGAATTGTGAAAATTGGAATCTAAGTCAGCAGTTTAATATATTTAGTGTTTAAACAAGGATGTGAATTTATTCACCAAAATTAATCCTTGCTTTAAACAATAAGAATCACTAGGCAATAAAGACCTTGCTTAAAGGAGTTAAACTTGACATTTTAATAGGTCTTTATCATGTCAAAATATGAACCAAAATATTAGTTCACTTCACTATCAGCATAGATAGCGAAATCAGGGAAATGGCCTGAAATATCCTTGAATTAATCGGTCAAAATTTTTAGTCAGTCCAGTGCATATAAATATTTTTTTACATTTATCTATTATCTGTCTAATTAATAATATAAAAATATTTCTATTTAGGAAAATATTTTTATCATTAAAATCTAGAATATACAGATCTTGGTTTACCCAAAGATGATTTCTTTCTTCTTAGGACCTCCAATGTGTGCTTCTCCTCTGTTGAAATTCCTTTTAGAATTTTTCCTGGTTATACTTTGAAATAACTTCTGAAAACCTTAGAATCTTTGTACCTTGATAAAAAGAAATATCAATGAGGACTGGGGTTGGGGCTAAGTGGTAGCATGCTTGCCTGGCATGCATGAGGCACTGGCTTCGATTCTCGACACTACATACAAATAAATTTAAAAAGTAAAGGTCCATCAACAACTTTAAAAAATATATTTTAAAAAAAGGAAAGAAATATCAATGAAAATATAGTTAAAGTCCTTGGATATTTCTGTAGATAGTTAATACAATATACATAACCTATAATTAATACAATATAATTGATTAACTTTATGTAACCACGTGGATGTTAAGATATGTTGGATCCATTTCAATTTGTTCTCAACTAGGACTGCACGCTTGCATGTGATGTCACTTGATGTGGCTGATGATCCTTGTGTATACATTTACTTATTTCTTGTAATTACACAGTCAGGAACAAGAATAAGGATTTGGGGATCATCCCAGGAACATGGCTAGCTTTGTTTCTGCGACAAGCAAATGCATCCCCATAACTTTCAAAATCAAAAGCCAAGTGTGAGACAGCAACATTTAGCAACATGACCATAGAGAGGAAAAGGAAGGGTCCCAAGGGAAGCTGCTGAGGGGTAAGAAATCAAGTTTTTGGCCTTGAGAGCAAGTCCGGCTTAGGGCTGCAACGAACAAAAATGTGGAATTAGATTTTGCCTGCAAAAGATCTTTTGTTGGCACTTACAGATAGGTGTTCTGAAAAATGCAGGCTCTGGGCAGCTCCAGGTAGCAGGTCTGAAACAGGAAGTACAGGTTAGCAGCTAGAAGGTGGGACCAGAAGTCCTGTGTGAGTGACAGTTGGAAGGACCAATGGGAAGCCTGTTGAAATGCAGGAGGCGGGCCCAGGAAGCCAGCTGAGCAGCCAGGCTTGGGAGGTTACCATGATGATGGAAACAGCTTGGAGCCCGCTGCCCTAGAGCTTCCCTATCTGGTGGCATTCCATTTGGTTTGTCTGCATTCCCCAGGCCTGGGAGGGATCCCATGGCTGACCTGCACTTTCAGCTTGTGTCCTCCTGCCTTTGCACTTTCCCTGGCAGCACGTGGGACTTTAAAAGTGAGCTTTAATAGCAGACACCAGCGTTACTATCAGATGTTAAGGCAGTCTCTGGATTCAGCCATCAGACCCAGTAGGGGTTCAGTACAAACTGAGTGTTCACACACAAAAAAAAAAAAAAACAGAAAAATAAAACTTACTTCTCTATGGGAAAAGAATCCCTGTGTTGAGTCTCATCACAACATTTTCCTTCCCTGTTTTCTCACTCTCCAAGCGCTGACTTCTAGTACACTCACCCAAGAAGTCTTTATCTGATATTTTAAAACATAAAGATTCATACAAACAATCTAAAAAAGTCCACAAAAGCACTTTCCCCATGGAGAGGACTCAGCAACACATCCCACTAATCATCTTAGTAACTCATTACATTTATTTAGAGTCTCTAGAATTATAAAAAAAGTTTTCTAAAGACAAAATATTCCCAGATAGTAAAAAGTTTAACCTCACAGATTTTTCTTCTGTCTAATTTACTTACTTTCTACAATTCGGTCCACGATACTCTACAATCCTAAGCGCTCTTAGCTTCTGGAGAGAAATTCCAAACGAACTGAATTTTTAAAACTCACCCTGGAGTCACCATATGGGCAACCAATTGTCGCATTCCTCATGACTAAAACACTCAGGGTCACTCCAGGTGAACTGAGCTGCATGAAATAATCACACAAAAGACAAAGACAGAGATACCTTTTCCTTTGGGTGTTTTGATGGCTGCTCGGATCTCAGGGATCCATGGAAAGAGAGAGAGAGAACACACACACACACACACACACACACACACACACACACACACACACATGCTGAACTCTTTTATTGGGGAGAAGCCATTCAAGTGAGGCAAGGGGTCAGGATTCAGGGGGCTGAGTCTAGCTTTCTGTTGTCTGCTGCCAGCAGGTTGATTGACATCTAGGGAGGCCACACCCAAAGGCGCAGCAAGAGAAGGGAACACACAAAGGGAGTTTCCAAGGAACATTTTATCCCAAACAGGCCAAAGGGGTAGGATTGCAGTAGAACAGGTGAGTGTCGCTCAACCCCATTGGTGACTCATCTACATCTGAAGACATGCCTTTTACTTCTTGAGCTGTGGCAATGCCCGAGTGATTGATTGGAGCTTCTTGCTTCAGGACTGGAAGATGTGGGTTATTCAGAGTGATTCCCACAAATGGCCCCTGTGATGAGTGGGTCTCACAAGAGGCTTAGTTTCCTCCTGTGTGAAGGGGACAATGCTGTGATCCTCTTCGTATGTCTACCTGAGAAGTTGAGGTGCAGTTGGCATGGGTGTTGGGAAAAGTATAAAGGGCAGATGGGAACAGAGTTGATCTGGGTCAAAACAAAGATGATCCCCAGCAGAAGGCAATTCTGCCACCTAGAGTCTGTGCTCTGGGATCAGCATCCTCGTCATCCGAGTCTCTAGATCATTAAAGAAAACACTAGAGGAGGACAGAAGAGGAGCAAACAGTACCTGTGGCTGTGTGGCCCTGGCTGAGGACAGCACAGGGTTTGCTGCTGGGCGGTCACTTGTGTCCCGAACTATAAAGGAGAACTGTGCTAAAGACTAGGCCCTTCAGGGGCTGTCCTCTGTCTTGGGCTATGTTAGAATGACCTGGATGGCTTCAGTCTCCGGCTTCCTGATTCTCCAAGCTCACGGATTTTGTGGCCTCTTTCACTTGTTTCGTGTGATGCTTGGGACACTTTTGTACATGACAGGCTCACGTGTGCACTTTTGTGTGATAATAGCTGGATCACACGGGGCAGCGGGAGTGAGGGGACTGGCACACGGTTCTGAGGGAGGCCTCATGGAGACCCAGCCTCCCTTGCAGTCTCCTGGCCTGCGGGTCAAAGCCCTGTCAGTAGAAGAGGCTCCTCACACAAGGTCAGGTGCACCCACTTCCTCAGCAGCAGGTGAAGCTGGGGCCCACCGAGATCCAATCAGCATCTCCAGCTCTGAGGAGCCAGGAATACTGGCCAGTGTCTTCTGGGATTCCAGGAAGATTATGGAAAGAGATGTCTTCTCTCCTCCTAACAATGCTTTCCCAGCTCCTATTATGCTGGTTTTTTGGGGGGTGGGGGGGGCTTTTATTTTTTTATGATTAGTTAATGCTAGAGTTGAACATGATGCTAACTCTATCCTTTACAACTTTGGAGTGGTTCTGTATCTTCACTTGCAGTGAAAGCATAAATGAGAGTCAGGCCCCATCATTCCTCCTCCAATTAAAAAATCCTGCAGGAGAAGGGTGAAGTGTGTGGGAAGGGCGCCCCCTGCCGGGCTCTCGCAGGAACACACGGCTGCAGAGTTGTTAGGGTCCCTGTTAGCCTCAGATTGTGTCACCTGAGCAGCAAGTGGAGACATACTCTAAGATCCCCCAGATTTCAGAGGTGGGGGTATTTGCACAGAGCATATCAATAACCTTTGGAAAAACAGGTGAGTTAAAATACCACTGCAGGAACCCTGTTCTGATCCAGGATAGGGGCAGCCTTACTGTAGAATCATCCCAATGTTCGGGACCGAAGGTTGACGATTGCCATTTTGAACTTCATCCTCAGGGAACATCATGAAACCAGCAGCCATATCCAGGGTTTCACAATTCTGAACTCATTTTTTAATTGGCCAACCATGATTTAATTATGAACTCACTAGAGTTTGCTATAATCTAGACACTAGAAAGAAACTAATCAAATATATAAGCTGTTCAGCAGCTTCTTTTTAAAAATATTTTCACATTAGAATTATTTGTATAATTGTAACTTAAAACATTAGTTAGTAAAATAATGATATATTGATGTATGCATAGATTTTGGAATGCTTAAATCTAGAGACTGTTTTCACATTCTTTATGGTGTTTGAAGAGAAAATTCTTATAAATTTGATGAGGTACTCTTTATCAAATTTTCTGTTCTTGCTGGTGTAGTGGTTCATGCCTGTAATTCCAGCGGCTCAGGAGGCTGGCGCAGGAGGATTGCGAGTTTAAAACCAGCCTTGGCAACTTAGTGAGACCTGAAGCATCTTTGTCTCTAAATAAAATATAAAGAAGAGCTGGGCATGTGGATCAGTGGTTAAGTGCACATAGGTTCAATCCTCCATACCAAGAAAATAAAATAAAAAATAAAAAATAAATTAAAAGTTGTTCCTGATTGTACCTTCAGTATAATTCTAAGACATATTTCCTCTCACAAGATCAACCAAATTCCCTCTTGTTCTTGCCCTGATAATTTTAGTAATTTCAGTATTTGCATTTCTGTGTGTTCCATGACACTAGAGTATATTTTGACACATTATACATACATGGAGAGTAACTTATTCTGATTAAGATCCCAGTCTTTTGGTTGTACATTATGTGGAGGAGTTACCCTGGTTTGTAGTCATATATGAACATAGGAATGTGTCCCATCCAGTCTACTCACTTTCCTATACCCTCCCTCCCCCTTCCCATAATTTCTCTTTGTCTAATTCAATAGACTTTTATTTTTTCTCCCCACACTCCATGTGTGTGCTTGTGTGTGTATGTGTGTGTGTCACATTTTCTTTATCCATTCATCTGCTGAAGAGCACCTGAGGAACCAGCCTCTACCTCAGAGCAAAGCCTGTCCAAGGAAGGGGGCATGACCCTTGTCTTTGGAAATACCCACACAGAACTCCTAGGCACAAATCCATCCTGCTGAGTTGTTTTTCTGCAAATAACAGGAGAGATCTGCTGCACCAGGTGTCCCTGATTCAATCAGGGACCATGCCTGCCTTAGGTTGTCTAATACTACATATGGTCCTTACCCATAATTGGATGGGCTGACCTGAAGGCATCAGCCTCCTGTCTTAGGTTGGTACCATTGCAATAGGATCTTACCTGTCATTGACTACTGGTCCAGCATACAGCCACACCTGTGGATAGGCCTTTGTACCAGCAGGGGGATGGGTTCTTTGCCTCAACTCTGTTGGCCCCTAAATTGTAGCTGAACAACCATCACAAGCAGAAGGGAGAAGGATACACCAAGCCAATTGACAGCTCCTTTTGGAAAAATTGTACCACGGATGACACCATCAGCAAAAATACCCCAACACTACCACAAGTTGCTGCACCAACAGATAGTTCACAATGCATATAAGTGATATATAGTCCAGGCAAATTCTGCAAGCAGTTCAGTGATAGCTATTGCAGAAGCTGTAGATTGGTTTTATCTTTGTCTTCACCGGCACTGGGATGAAGATAGGAATTCTGGCAATAATGGCTAAAGAAAAAATTATGTAACATTCAGAAGGCACTAAAAGAAAACAATTTTCTGAACAATTTACATTATCCTGAACAGAATTATTAAATATAATGAAAAGGAAAGGTGAAAGTAAACAAACAGATCTGTTAACCTCCTTTTTTGTTCACATATTAAAACAATCCTCAACAGCTGTTTACCCAATTTAAATTAAACCATTTAAATCATGTGAATAAGAAAAAAAAATATTTGGATCCATTTTTTCATAAGCGCTCATCATATATGCTATATGGATATATGTACATACAAACATACAACACAAAACACAAATGTGCACACATAATATAACACATACAACACATAACATAATAGTAAAGGCCTTATAACTTTTTACAGGTGAAATCTCCATTGCAATGTTTAAAAACTCTGTAGTCAAAAAATAGAACTGATCAGCAAAACATTAACCTAGGTCTTTATGAGCTCAAAAAACAAAATAGAACTTCATGATGTGGGAAAGGGCAATAATAAAATAGATATTGAAAAAACCATCCTGGTTCTGTCACAGATGTAAGGGTAGCTAAACTGGAGTTCTCGATATCAGCTGTTATGGATTTGAGCCAAATCATCTTCTTTTGGTCTGTAGAAATCGCTTTCGTTAATCTCTCTGGAATCCAAATCGGCTGCTGTTCTCCCTGTGGAAACACACAAACAGACCCCCAACTCCAGACAATTACTGGGTCAGGACCTTTCAATTGTCCTCTTAGAATGCCCATCCAAAGTACCTTGGGCTTATGTACATTTTTTGGATACATATGCCTTTCCACAGCACTAAGCCCTGATGAATCCAAATTTAGAAAGTTTAGAGTAAAAAGGATTATTTTAAGTTTATCTTCGGGGAATATATACCCCATCCAAATTCCCTATTTTTACTTTAATAAGTACATTTTAATAGTTTGATGAGCTCTTTCAACTATGCCTTGTCCCTGTGGATTGTATAGAATTCCTGTTATATGAGTAATGCCAAATGATGAGCAAAATTGATTAAAAAAGGTAGAAGAATAACCAGGGGGCATTATCTGTTTTTAACTGTTTTGGAACGCCCACAGTGGCAAAATTTTGTAAGCAATGAGCTATACTATTATAAGTTTTTTCTCTGGCATGAAGGGAGCCCATCAAAAATCCAGAAGAAGTAACTGTAACATGCAAATATTTTAATTTTCCAAATTCTGGCAAGTGTGTAATGTCCATCTGCCAAATATGGTTAGGTTATCAATCCTCTAGGATTGACTCCAAGATTAACTTGTGGTAAAAAGGTCACACAATTTTGACATTGTTTTATTATTTGTCTAGATTGTTCCTTAGTTATTTTAAAACGCTTTTGTAAAGTATTAGCATTGAAATGAAACTTTTTATGAAAATTTGCAGCTTCTTCTAGTGTAGAGAAAATATGTATATCATGTGTAGTTTTATCTGCTAAATTATTGCCCAAACTAAGGGCTCCAGGCAATCCTGTATGTGCCCTGATACGACCTATAAAGAATGGATCTTTTCTGTCCCAGATTAGACTTTGTATAGTGGAAAACAAAGAGAAAACAGTAGAGGAAGGGGAAATCCTACCAGCATCTTCAAGGGATACTATAGCATAACTATATACTGACTATCAGAAAATAAATTAAATACCGAATCTTTAAACATCACAAAAGCTTGTAATACGGCATTAAGCTCTAACATTTGAGCTGATTGTTTGGGTACTAAAAATGTAAAAGTTTGATCAAGTGTAACTACTGCTGCTGTACTGTTATTTGACCCATCAGTGAATATATTTGGAGCATTCATGATAGGTGTTTTTCTTGTCATTTTTGGAAAAATTACAGGATGCAATGACCAAAAAGACAATAAAGGATTAGATGGTAAGTGGTTATCAAATGAAACATTAGATTTGCACATGATTATTGCCCAAGTATTTAACTCATTAGCTAATTCATCAATTTGATTCATAGTATATGGAGTAATAATTTTATTGGGAGAAAATCCAAACACTCCCTTTGCTGCTTTTATTCCTTTGAGTATTAATTGTCCTACGGCCTCAGGATACCTAGTAAGAATAGTGTTAGGAGAATAAGATAAATGTATCCATAATAATGGACCTTCTTGCCAAAAATACTCCTGTAGGAATATATTTTGTTGGTAGTACAATAAATAATAAAGGCAAACATATCAATTCTATCCAAATGCATATTTTCCATATATGTTTCAATGATTTTTAATGCCTTTCTTGCTTCAGGCGTTAACATTCGGGGTGAATTTGGATCTGATGGACCTTTTAAAATATCAAATAAAGGTCCCAATTCTCCTGTTGGAATACCTAGATAAGGCCTTATCCAATTTATGTCTCCTAATAACTTTTGAAAGTCATTAAGTGATTTGAGTTGATCTACTCGTATTTGAATTTTTGGTGGACGGACCATGGTTGAGGATAATAGAACTCCTAAATAATTAATTGGAAAATTTAATTGTACTTTATCTATTGCTATATCTAGATTATAATTTTTTAATAAGTTTGTAAGTGTGGCATAACATTCTAGCAACGTGTTTTTAGCTTTGTGTGCTAATAATACATCATCCATATAATGAAATATTTGTAGTTCAGGATTTTGATTTCTAAGTGGCTGGATTACTTTGTTAACATAAATTTGACACATAGTTGGGCTGTTAGCCATCCCTTGAGGGAGTACTTTCCTTTCATATCTCTGATCAGGACCTTCATGATTTAGTGCAGGGATAGTAAATGCAAAACGTGGACTATCTTCAGGATGAATTGGAATTGAAAAAAAACAATCTTTAATATCTATAACTAAAACATACCAAGTTTTTGGCAAAGCAGACAATTGAGGAATCCCCGATTGAGCAGGTCCCATAATGACCATTTCATTATTAATGGCTCTTAAATCTTGCAATAATCTCCATTTACCAGATTTCTTTTTGATGACAAAAATGGGAGTATTATGGGGAGATACAGAAGGTTGTACATGTCCTTCCGCTAATTGTTGTTTGACCAGATCATGGGCTACTTGTATCTTTTCTTTAGTCAAGGGCCACTGAGGAACCCATACTGGTCTTTCTGATTTCCATGTAATTTTTATTGTCTCAGTGGCCCTTTGTGAAAATTCAACCCATGTCTGTCTGTTCCTTGATCTATTTGTCTTGGTGCTGCTATACCTTGTTCTTGTTTTTCTAATCTTTTTCCTTTCCTAAAACCTTGTCTAGCCATAATAGTGGGTGCATTTTGATTGATATTATTTGTTAATGTCAAACCTAATTGATCTAGGACATCTCGTCCCCATAAATTTACGGGAAGATGATCCAATACATATGGCTGTATAGTTCCTTCACATCCTTCAGGATCCTTCCAATCTAATACCATTGCACTTCTATCGCGATTAGTCGCCACTCCTAGGCCTCGAAGCGTTTGAGTGGCTTGGTGTAATGGCCAATGTTTTGGCCATTCTTGACGAGAGATAATGCTAAGGTCTGCACCTGTATCCAGTAGCCCATTAAATTTATGTCCTTGAATATTTAGTTTTAGCATGGGGCGAGAATCTAAATTAAAAGAAAGCATAGCCCAATCTACACCTGTGGAGCCTAATCCCTTGGAACCTCTTTCTACAGCATGACTGGAAAATTTATCATGTAGGCTTGGTATTATTAGTAACTGTGCTATTCTATCTCCTGGTGAAATTATTGATATACCCTTTGGAGAACTGGCTATAATTTTTATTTCACCTTCATAATTGGGATCAATTACCCCAGGACTTATCATAAGTCCTTTTAGAGTAGAAGATCTGCGTCCCAATAACAAGCCTACTGTTCCTTTGGGAAGAGGTCCTTTTACCCCTGTGGGAATGATTTGAACTCCCATCTCTGAAGTTAGTACTGATTTGGCGGAGGCGCAGATGTCCAACCCTGCGCTCCCTCTGGTTTGTCTGATGAGGGATCTGATGTCCTGGGCACTGCCCTGATGGGGTTGCTGGGGTTGCTGGGTTCCTCTAGTGCTCTATATATTTGTGGTTTGGGGCCCCGGAGCATTGGGGCCCCCTGTCCATTTTTTGGCAAAGGAGCCCGATGCCTTTGTACATGATATTGTGGATAAACACCTTGTCCTTGTTCATTTTTTGATAATGGAGTACCCTCTATGGTTGTTTGGGAACGGTATTCATTAGCCCAATATAATGGAGTACCCTCTATGGTGGTTTGAGAATGGCATTCATTAGCCCAATGTCTCCCTCTATGGCATCGTGGGCAAATACCCGGTATTCTACTCCTTTGATACCTAGTTTTGTTAAACCCTCCTCCTATGGGGCAATTCCTTAATATCTATAACTAAAACATGTTGAGAGCCACAGCCAAAGGGGCCCCAGCAAACTTCCAGCTGCCGGCTGATGATCCAGCTGCCAGCACCCTTTCCCAGATCCTCTCATTCCCATGAGCCAGGGAAACCTTAATTTTCATAACCTGTTGTTGCTGTAGTTGGACATTATACTAAAATGTGTCCTCTACACCTTTTGAGTTGTTCTGTAACCTCACTTGCAGTGGAAGCATAAATGAGAGTCAGTCTCAATCATTCCTCCTGCATTAAGAAATTCTGCAGGGCTGGGGATATGGCTCAGGCGGTAGCATGCTCACCTGGCATGTGTGCGGCCTGGGTTTGATTCTTAGCACCACATACAAAGATGTTGTGTCAGCCGAAATATAAATATTGAAATTCTCTACTCTCTCTCTCTCTCTTAAAAAAAAAAAAAAAGAAAGAAATCCTGCAGTAGGAGTGGAAGTGTGTGGGAAGGGCGCACCCTGCCAGGCTCCTGCGGGATCACACAGCTGCCCTGCTCTCAGCATTCATGTTAACCTTAGACTGTGTCACCTGAGCAGGGAGTAGAGATGGGACCTCAGATTCCCCAGACTTCAGAGGTGCTGGGTGTTTGCACAGAGCATGTGGATAACCTCGGGAAAATAGAGGAGATAAAATAACACAGCGGGACTCAGTGAGACCCATTTGGTGGGAGGCCAAACTACCATGTGACTCTGTCTCCCTTTCTGATTGGTGTGGCATCATCATTATTCACTCTGTGATCTGGTTGCCTAAGTAACCAAGATGATAGCACCAATCACTGGGGTCCTGTGACTGTGTCCTCTTGCATAGGCGAGCCTTCCTACATCCCTGTGAGTCCATCCCTGTGGGTCGAGCTATGCTCACCTGTCCCTTTGTGATATGACTTTTGCGTGTCCCCTTCTCTTGCTCTGCCCTTTTGTGTGGCCTTCCTAGATGTCACTCAACCTGCAAAATTAACAATTAGCATTTTTAAAACCATTCTTAGGAAACACCATAAAGAGTAGCAGAAATATCTCAGGAGTTCACAATTCAGAATTCAATTTGAATTTGTCAATCATTTTATTATGGATACACTAGAGTTCCTTTTATAGTCTGGATACTAGGAAATAATTAAATATGTAATGTGAATGTTTTCTCCTGCTCAGCAACTTGTTTTTTCTTTTTTTAAAAAATATTTTCACATGTATGATCTTTTGAACAGCCACAACAATGTTTATAGCAAGGTCAATTTGCAATAAGCTAGACTATGGACCAACCTAGGTGTCACTCCAAAGATGAATGGATAAAGAAAATGTGGTATATATAATTAATGGAATATCAGTCAGGTTGAAAGTAGACTAAAATTATGGCATTTGCTAGTAAACGGTTGGAGTTGGAGAATATCATGCTAAGTGAAATAAGACAATCCCACAAAAAAAGAGGAATGTTTTCTCTAATGTGCAGATGCTAATTCAGGAGTGATGGGGCACTAGGGCAGAATAGTTTTACCTTAGATTAGGTTGAGGGAAGTGATGGGAGGAAGGGGAGAGGGATATGGGGACAGGAAAGATAGTAGTAGAATGAAACAGACATCATTACTGTATTATATATTTGATTATGTGACTAATATGATTCTGCAACATGTACATGCAGAATAAAGAGAAATGATATCCCATCCACGTATGATATATCAAAGTTTATATATGCACTCTGATGTCATGTACAACTAATTAAACAAATAAAAAATTATAACTTTTTTCACAAAAATTTGTATGTATAATAACTAAAATGATGTATTAATTATATTTTGATGTACACTTACATTTGGGGATGGTTAAATATAGAAACTGTTCTCATGTTCTTTTAAAAATTGGAGGAGATATTCTTTATGTCAAATTTCCTGTTCTTACTGGTGAGGTGGTACATGCCCATAATTCTAGTGGCTCAGGAGGCTGGACCAGGAAGACTGTGAGTTCAAAGTCAGTCTCTGCAAGTTAGCGAGGCCCTGAGCAACACCGTGAGTGAGACCCTGTCTCTGAATAAAATATAAAGAATAGCAGGAGATATGGCTTAGTGCTTAAATGCCCATGGGTTTAATCTTCATTAAAAAAGAGAAAAAAAAGAAGAAAAGAAAAAAAGAAAGACAGAAAGAAAGAAAGAAAGAAAATGAAAGAAAAAGTATTCATAATTTGTTTTCTTTGTTTGGTTTAATGCAATTTCAAAGGTATGTTATTCTCTTTCAAGAGCATCAAAATTTCTTCTCATTTTTGCCCTGAGAATTCTAGTATATTCAGCATTTTGATTTCTGAATGCTCCATGAGTGTATTTTTTCACTTTTTAATTTCTTCTCTTTTGATACACATGATACTAGAGTGTATTCTGACCTTTTATGCATAAATAGGCTATAACTTATTCTAAGTAGGATCCCTGTTTTGTGGATGAACATGATGTGGAGTTACCTTGGTTGTGTATTCAAAAAGAAACATAGGAAACTGATGACCCATAAAATCTGCTTTCTTCACTCTTCCCCTTCTGCCTTCCCTTCTTTCTCTTTAGTCTAAAGCAATAGACTTCTATTTTTTGTGTCCTCACCTTCCATGGTTGTGTGTAACCACCCACATATATGTAGAAACATTCAGCCTTTGGTTTTGGGGGGTTGGCTTCTTTCACTTTGCATGATAGACTCCACTTTCATCCATTTACCAGTCAAGGCCATATTTCATTCTTATTTAGAGTTGAGTAATATTCTAATATGTGTGTATGTGTGTTTTCTCCATTATTCTGTTCAAGGGCATCTAGGCTGATTGCATACTTTAGGTATTGTCAATTCAGTTGCTATAAACATTGAAGTGCCTGCATCACTGAACTATGCTAATTTTAATTTTGGGGGGTATAAGCTGAGGAGTGGGATAACTGGGTCAAATGGTAGCTCCATTCCAAGTTTTCTTACGAATCTCCCTACTGCTTTGCAGAGTCCATGCACCAATTTTCAGTCTGACCAACAATTTATGAGTTTGGCTTTTCCTCCCCATTCTTATTTATATTTACTTGTGTTCCTGATAATTGTCATCCTTACTGGAGTGAGATAGAATCTCAGTGTAGTTTTCACTTGTATTTCTCTAATTCCTAGAGATGGCAAAGTTTTATTCACATATTTGTTGATCATAGATGACTGTGTGCTTAATGTGTGACTGATGCTGGGGCTCCAGGTCCATCCTATTGCAGATGAACATTTAACTTTCCTAGAAACCTTTTAGAAAACACTTCTTTCCCCATTGATGGTTGCAATCCGACTGCTAAAATGAATTACTCACAAATGTGTTCATCATCCAATCTTCAAATATTTCCATTCGTTTATAGGAATCTGTTCTCATGCTACAGCTCCATGGCTTGATCACTGTAGTTTTTTAGTGAACATTGATGTCACTGTGTTAATGTTGAACCAGGATGAAATGAAAATATCACCAACTCCAATTTTAAATCAAACTAAAGCAAGCTTGTATTGTGTACACAAAAGCAGTACACAAGTGGCTGTCTCTCCCAAAACTAGGATACAGATCAGCACCCCAGCTCTTCAGGTGAAAGGTTTTATAGCTCCAAATGTTACAATGGTGGAGGAGTGCCTTGGGAATTTACAGCTAATAGAATTTTGGCAAGCATAATAATAGAATTCTGGAAAGCATAATACAAAGGCAGATAGCAGGTTAATAATCTACATGGCTTAATATTTCATGGTAGGGAGTAAATTGAGATTCCAACATCAGAATTTATGAGGTGCTCCTGGGGTTTTAGGGAGGGTTGTTACCTTGTCAAAAACAGACAAGTATGGGTGAGTTCAAAGCCCAGGCAGGAATTTCAAACAAGTTTAAACAGGCTGTGAGGCCAAATAGAAATCTTAGTATTTTTTAGCAAAACAGAAATGAATTTTTCTTAACTCTTTCAAGAGATGACTCCCAATCCTAAAAAGAATGGAATTTCATTTGGTTCATCATTAAACCACAGAATTTTCTCATGAATTTTAAAAATAAAATATAAATAAATAAAATATAATAAAATAAATATATGATAAAATAAATAATATAATATATAAATAATATATAATATATAATATAATATATAAATAATATAATAAAATAAATAAAATAAAATATATAATAAAATAAATTAAATAAAATATAAATAAAATATAAAAAATGTTAAAAAATTCAAAAAATAAATCCATTATATACAATAAGATTTAAGAAAAAAGCCTGAGTACTGATGCTCATTCCATTTAGCTAAAAACATATTGCTTCATCCTAATTCTCCCTAGACTTGAGCACTGATAATTCAGTAAGAAATAAACATTCATCAAGCTGAGGCTTGAATGTGAGTCCACATGAAGTGAGGCCTCCAAGAAGTGAAAAAAAAGGGGTGTCTTCAGTTCATGTCTGTCTACAATCTGATGTGGATTCAGTCCTTTGTCAACAAAAGTAAAAATAATAATGCTTACCTTGAAACAGGTAGCAAGGCTGAGAGAGAATGTAGCTCAGTGGTAATGAACCCAATGTCCAGTACTGCAACAAACAGATGCATAGAAAAGGCACTTGTTGTGGCTCACATCTATAATGCTAGAGACTCAGGAGCCTGAGTCAGGAAGATCTTTCGTTTCAGGTCAGCCCCAGAAATTTAGTGAAACCCTGTATCAAAAAAGAAAAAGCACCAGGTGCAGTGGAATGTGTCTGTAATTCCACTGGCCCAAGAGGGTTAGACAGGAGGATTATGGGTTTAAATACAGTCTCAGAAATTTAGCGATGGCCTAAGCAACACACCAAGACACTGTCTCTAAATGAAATATAACGGTGCATCTGGGGATGTGGCCTAGTGATTAAGAACCCCTTGTCTGGGCTGCAGATGTGTCTCAAGCAGCAGAACGCTCACCTGGCATGAGCAGGGTGCTGGGTTCCATTCTCAGCACTGTTGGGACCTCTGCTGACCATGGAAGTGCAATTGCTGGGAAAAAAGAAATCCACAGTCTTGTGTTTCTGGTTTTATGATTCTCCATGTACATGGCAGAGCTTGAGAAATGGCTTCCATATATGTGCCTGAAGGGCCCCAAGATATGGCTTCCACAAACACAAAGAATAACTCCCCAGCAACAGGGCACACATATCTAATTGGGTATTGTTTCTGCAACTTAGGGTAAAGGGGCTCTGTTTCTGTAACTGGGGTACCTAGGCTACCCCAACCTGGGGGACTCTCTGATCTCTGATTGGCCCCTGCCTTTGCCCCCACCTCCCTTCTCTTCTCTCTATATAAGTCCTCTCCCTCCACAATAAACTGAGTTGCTGCGCCATCTTAGCTGACTCAACTCCTGACTTGGTGTGATTTTTGCCAGGCAGGGTCGGGACACTCGCCCTCTCGCTCAGCCTGGAGACTCTCACTAGCTGGTCTAGTGATTCTCCCCAACCTCTGTCAGAGGGAGGTCCGACACAGCACCACATAAAAAAATTTAAAAATAAAGATGTTGTGTCCACTGAAAACCAAAAAATAAATACTAAAAATTCTCTGTATATATATAAATTTCTTCTTTAAGAAAGATCCCGTTGTACTAAAAAGAGAGTGATAGAGAGAAAATAGAAAGACAAATCAGAAAGTAGGGGCTGAGGATGTGGCTCAAGTGGTAGCTTACTCGCCTGGCATGCGTGCGGCCCGGGTTCGATCCTCAGCACCACATACAAATGAAGATGTTGTGTCCACCGAAAGCTAAAAAATAAATATTGAAGAATTCTCTCTCTCTCTCTCCTCTCTCTTAAAAAAATATTTAAAAAATCAGAAAGTAGATTGTATTCACACAATTCCAACAAGTTCCTCATGGGCCCCACTCTCACTACCAAGTACTTAGGGTCTGTGTGATATTGGTACTCTGTGAAAATTTGAAAAAAAAATGTTTTTTCATAATATCTAGAGACAGAAAAAAAGGGACTTGAAAATTTCTACCAGGCTTGGTAGAATGGGTTTGGAAACAGTAGTCACAACATATATAACTAAGTTAAACTGTCATTACTTTAACTTAATCACTTCAACTGAGTTTCCTGCAAATGTGACTGCCATTGGGGTAAAGGTTCAGAGACCACATTGCTCGGGTTGTAGATTAGTGTGAGGTCAGCTTGGGCAACAGAGTCCAACACTGTCTCTAGGAAAAAAATGAAGGTAATTTTGGTGAGGGTGTAGCTCAGTGGTAAAGCAGACGTGGGTTCTATCCCCTGTGGAAACCAGTGACAGTGATTGGGAGACAAGTGTCTGAGATTGGGGTCTCTGATGACTTCATGGCAGTTCCACGCTCAGTGACTGGGAAGGTTTCCATGCAAAAGTATAGGATGCCTGGTTGCTGTGGTAATGCTCTCCATGGGGGTAACTCTGTTGTGAGAGTCTTCTCAGCTTTGAACATATTCTCAGGCACACACCTCCTGGGAATAAAGGAACTTCCTGGCTAAGACAACCACAATGTTTCACCAGTTGTGCTGCTCCTGGATCTGCCCAGAAATTAGTAACCTTAAACGATGGACTTTCTTGAGAGCTGCACAGTGCTCATAACATTGTGCATTGCAACTGTGGAATGTAACTGAGGAAATAGCTGCATACTGTTGCTAACTGTGTAACTTTCATGAATACAAAGAATAATGCTTGCATAGTCTTTAATCTGATTAATGAGATATATATAATAAAGATTGCTGGTGTAATACTTTAGACCTGCTGCTCCATTAGAGAGGAGTGCTCCACCTGATCCCGGCTGTTCTATCTTCAAGTTCTGCGTGTGTTACTCTTTATTTCTTCCAATCTCCCATCAGCCTTGCCAGAACCTGCAACTTTGGCCACACTGGTCGCAGCAATGCCAAGTAACAAGAATAAATGAATAAAGTAAACACGATCAATTTACAATTAAATTACTTCATATGTTTTTTGATACATTAAAACAAAATGTATGGAAACTAACATTTCCAATAAAATGGGATGGGCTTCTCAGGATATTTAATAGTCTAATATTTTTCAATTTGCTAAATATTGAAAAACCAGAATTATATCTAGGCATCCTGAAATCTTTAAACACAGTCACTGATAATCATAGAGAATCAATGAAATGCCAACTACAGAAACACAGATATTCTCTATCTCAACTTTTGCCTGGGGTACATTACTGCTGATTGGATGTGGCTCCATGTCTAAGTATTCATGCTCAATACCAAATATAATGAAAATTACTAATCCTATCTAATTAACAACTGGTATATATTTTGGCCTCAGATTTGGCTAATATTTTCTGTTTTCTCTATTTCAATAGCATTCTAATGCAAATTGCCCTTATCACTAACAGCACCAAATAAATTTTCAGACTACTCATCAGCTTTTCACAAGTGACCTGAGCAGAGACTCACAGCATCACGTTTTTGCAAGAGTACATCCTAAATTGCTGACTTCCACCTCCAAGGGTCCCTGATACACTTCTTAAAGACAAGAATATCTGACCCTCTTAGACTGCATGGGACCATGTTGCAATGTATTCCTCATTTATCAGTTTCACTTGAGCTCCCCAATGACATCATCTATAAATCAGAGACCTCCATATGGAATTCCTCCACCAACTCTCTGAAAACACAGGCACTTTTAGCACATTCAGAAACTCCTGCACAACAAAAGCTTCCACAAACTCTTTATGATAAACACATTAAGGCCACTTGTGATGACTACCAATTACTGAGGGTTCCTAGAGCAGGATGCTGCCCCTTATGGACCTTGCCTTATTATTTTATTTAAATCATAGACTTGCTTTTTATTGAATTTTACAGAGTTCCTAAATTAGTAAACCATGCCTGAGAATCCAAAGAAGAAAACAGTATAATGGACAAGCCCCTCCATCCATAATACAGTTTATCAAATATTGGTTCCTAATATATTTTTCTTGGAGGTACTGGAAATTGAACTCAGGGACACAACCACTGAGACACCTCCCAGCCTTCTTTTTAGTTTATTATTTGAGTTTTTTAGAGACAGCATCGCACTGAGTTCTTTACTCTTTGTAATCCTGGTAAGTCACCTTACAAATCACAACACTTGGGCTAAGGTTGTGGTTCAGTAGTTGACAAAATGCCTAGCATATGTGAGGCACTGGGTTTGATTCTTAGGACAACATATAATTAAATAAATAAATGTCAACCGACAAGTAAGAGATAATTTATAAAAAATGAATAAATGGGCTAGGGACATGGCCTCAAATTGTAGTGTGCTCACCTGGCATGCGTGGGGCACTGGATTCGATCCTCAGCACAACACAAAAATAAATTCAAGATGTTGTGTCCACTGAAAACTAAAAAATAAGTAATAAAAATTCTCTCTTTAAAAAAATGAATAGAAAGCAAAATCCTTCTGCCTAAGAATCTTGAGAAACTGGGATTTCAGGTGTATACCACAGAACCGGGGGATTCACAAGAATTTTGAGGACTTCAGTCTTTCATAAAATTTTAACAAGAGTGGAATTTAAGTCTGCTGCAAGTCTTTAAAACTTCTAGTACACTGTATCATTAAATAAACCTCTCCATATTCATCTCAGTTTGTTTCACATAAGCATCACACTACAAAAGTTTGTGACAAAATGCATACATGAAAGGAAAATATGTGATTCAAGATCCAAGACGTTACTGTTATTGCGTTTGGCCCCCAAATCATGTCTTCAGTATGACACAGAATATTTTAATTGTCATTTAATCATTATATATTCTCACTACTTGCTCTCCTAAAAACCCAAACCCATCATAATGTGGCCATCAGAAGAAACATTTCACCAATCTGCACCAAAGGCTGGAGTGGAGAGGCCTAAACTAAAATACACAATATGTAATAAAATATGAGACACAAAAGATTTAAAATACAGGAAAATGGAATCTAACAATGAGAGATTTAACCCATAAAACATGTTGCTTTCAAATCGTCATGTTGATGCAATGTTCCTGTCCAATGCAGGGTGCACTTTTGTTACCGCTGAAGAGATAAAAAAAGAAATGAAGGCACTCACATTTTCACACACCTACAGTGGTTTTCTCAAAATAAATAAATAAAATAAAATAAAATAAAAATTTCCTCAAGTCTGAACAAGTTCAAATAAATCTGAAACAAGCAAAGGTCCTACCACATTTCTATATACAGGGCTTTTCTCCAGTGTGATTTCTTAAATGCTGTTCAAAGGGACCTGGAAAGTTGAAAGTCTTACTACAATTTTGAAAGAAAGAAAAAGGATCTTCCCAGATGTGAATTCTTTATGTCTTTGAAGAAAACTCTGAAAGCTGAATACTGCCTCACATGGCTTATCCTCAGCATTTTCTACAGTATGAGTCCTTTCATACAAACGAATAAAACTAGAACAGCTCAACAACTCATATTTTTTTTTTGCATAGGATTTATTCTTTTTATTCCAAAAGAATCTCCTGAAGCCTTAGTAAAAGATTGAGAAAACTAGATTTCTCACACTTCTCATGCTCACAGGGCTTCTCTGTGTGTTTTCATATATGAGAAGAAAAACAGGGCTGGAGGGGAAGTTGATAGGATGTAGCTTTTCTCTGGTATGTATTCTGGTATGTATTCCAGGGCTTTTCTCTGGAATGTATTCTTCCATGTTTATGAAGCTGATGGGATGTAGCAAAGGTGTTGCACCACTGCTTACATTTAGAGGGTTTATTTTTCAATGTGAATGAAATGGCTTTGAAGGCAATAGGGAAAATGGGATGATTTGTGATAATTTTATACATTTAAAGAGTTACTCAGTTGGAAGTGGTGGTGTATGCCTTTAATTGCTGAGACTTGAGAGGCTGATTCTGAAGGATCAATGTTGGAGGCTAGCCTCGGTACGTTAGGAAAACGCTAAGAAATGCAGCAAGTCTCTATCTCAAAATGAAAAGTAACTGGAATATAGCTAAGTGGTAGAGCACAACCAGATTAAATACCCAGTGTCTGTCTCTCTCTCTCTCTCTCACACACACTCTCTCTCACACACACACACACACACATATTTTCAACAGTGTGAGTACTTCCTTGTCTTTGAGGATGACATGAAATATTGATTTACCAGGTTTTACATTCAAAAAATTTTTCTCCAGTAACTTCCTACATGTATATGAGTAAAACAGTAATAACAGAAAAGTTTACCAATTGTTTTCATGTATACAATTTCTCTGCAGTATCTGTTCTTTCACGTGTGTGAAGCAGACAGGATGTGGCAAAAGGTTTTCCACATTGTTGTTATTCATAGTGCTTTTCTCTGGTATGTGTTCTTCCATGTCTGTGAAGTGTAGGAAATGTAGCAAAGGCTTTACCACACTGTTTACAATCATAGGGCTTTGCTCCACTATGAGTTTTTTCATGTGAGTGAAGGTGAGAGGACTGAGTGAAGGCTTTCTCACACTGTTTACATTCATAGGGCTTCTCTCCAGTATGAGTTCGTTCATGTATCTGAAGGCCAGAGGCAGTAGTGAAGACTTTTCCACATTGTTGACATTCAGAGCATTTCTCTCTAGTATGTCTTCTTCCATGAATCTGAAGGTTACTAGATGTAGAAAAGGCTTTTCCACACTGCTTACATTCATAGGGCTTCTCTCCAGTATGCATTCTTCCATGAATCTGAAGATAATCGGATCTAGCAAAGGCTTTCCCACACTGCTTACATTCATAGGGCTTTTCTCCAGTATGTAGTCTTCCATGAATCTGAAGAGAACTGGATGTAGAAAAGGCTTTGCCACACTGCTTACATTCATAGGGCTTCTCTCCAGTATGAGTTCGTTCATGTATCTGAAGGCCACAGGCAGTAGTGAAGACTTTTCCACATTGTTGACATTTAGAGCATTTCTCTCTAGTATGTCTTCTTCCATGAATATGAAGGTAACTAGATGTAGAAAAGGCTTTTGCACACTGCTCACACTTATAGGGCTTCTCCCCAGTATGAGTTTTTTCATGTGACTGAAGGTAACGGAATGTAGCAAAGGCTTTGCCACACTGCTTACATGCATAGGGCTTTTCTGAAGTATGCAGTCTTCCATGAATGTAAAGAGAACTGGATCTAGAAAAGGCTTTGCCACACTGCTTACATGCATAGGGCTTCTCTCCAGTATGAGTTTTTACATGTGAGTGAAGGCTAGAGGACTGAGTGAAGGCTTTCCCACACTGCTTACATTCATATGGCTTCTCTCCAGTATGAGTTCGTTCATGTATCTGAAGGCCAGTGGAAGAAGTAAGGGCTATTCCACATTGTTGACATTCATAGGGCTTTTCTCTGGTATGTATTCTTCCATGTTTATGAAGCTGATGAGATGTAGCAAAGGCTTTGCCACACTGCTCACATTTATATGGCTTCTCCCCAGTATGAGTTTTTTCATGTGACTGAAGGTAACTGAATATAGCAAAGGCTTTGCCACACTGCATACATTTATGGGGCTTCTCTCCAATATGTGTTCTTCCATGTTTGTGAAGGTAACTGGACGTAGCAATGGCTTTGCCACACTGCTTACAATCATAGGGCTTTGCTCCAGTATGAGTTTTTTCATGTGAGTAAAAGTGAGAGGACTGAGTGAAGGCTTTCCCACACTGCTTACATTCATAGGGCTTCTCTCCAGTATGAGTTCGTTCATGTATCTGAAGGCCAGAGGAAGTAGTGAAGACTTTTCCACATTGTTGACATTCAGAGCATTTCTCTCTAGTATGTCTTCTTCCATGAATATGAAGGTGACTAGATGTAGAAAAGGCTTTTCCACACTGCTCACATTTATATGGCTTCTCCCCAGTATGAGTTTTTTCATGTGACTGAAGGTAACTGAATATAGCAAAGGCTTTGCCACACTGCTTACATTTATGGGGCTTCTCTCCAGTATGTGTTCTTCCATGTCTGTGAAGGTAACTGGATGTGGCAAAGGCTTTGCCACACTGCTTACATGCATAGGGCTTCTCTCCAGTATGAGTTTGTTCATGTGAGTGAAGGCCAGAGGACTGAGTGAAGGCTTTCCCACACTGCTTACATTCATATGGCTTCTCTCCAGTATGAGTTCGTTCATGTATCTGAAGGCCAAAGGCAGTAGTAAGGGCTTTTCCACATTGTTGACATTCATAGGGCTTTTTTATTGTATGTATTCTTCCATGTTTATGAAGCTGATGAGATGTAGCTAAGGCTTTGCCACACTGCTTACACTCATAAAGCTTCTCTCCGATATGTGTTCTCCCATGAATCTGAAGGTTACGGGATGTAGCAAAGGCTTTCCCACACTGCTTACATTCATAGAGGTTCTCTCCAATATGTGTTCTGTGAAGTATTCTAAGTGAACTGGGATAAGCAAAATCTTTCCCACATACCTTACATTTGAAAGGTACATTCCCCGTGTGTGTGATCCTGTGCCTTTGAAGACTTGTGTGTGAAATAAAGGTTTGACCACCTTCTTTACATTGATAGAGTTTCTTTCCAGAATGAATTTTTTCATGTTTTCTAAATAAAGAGGAGAAATGAAAGGCTTCCCCACATACCTCACATTGAAAATGTTTACCTCCTCTGTGTGTTCTCATGTGTCTTTGAACATCTGGGAAAGAAGAAGAGGCTCCAGCACATTTTTGATATTCATAGGGTTGCCACCCAGTATGAGTATCTTCATGCCTTTGAATGTCACTGGAACAACTGGAGACTTTCCCACATACTGTACGTTCATAGGGTCCCTCTCCAGTTTGTATTAACATTTGTGTGTGAACACTTTTGAGCAAAACCAGGGATTGCCTGTACTGTTTAAATTCGCATGGCTTGTCTTCACATTCCTCATGCTTGTGGCATTTGTGTCCAGAGTGAGATGTGATGTGCCTATGAAGGAATGAAGGGCATATGAGTCTTTGGCACACATATGACAACCTCATGGACTTACTCTATTAAAATTTTTCTTTGTCCAGTTAAGAACTGGAATCTCATTCAAAGTTTCTCCACACTATCTCCTTGGCCTTTTAAGTTTACTATATGGCTTCTTTGAAGAATGTCAGCACATTATCAATGCTGGATTCATTCATGATTCTATACTGATTTATAGGTCCCAGGCTTACAATACTACCAACATCAGGTAAAGGCTAGGTTTTCTGATTTGTTCAAATTTCTTGAAAACCAAGAGATTGAAAGGAAACATTCCTTTGCAATGCAGCCTCTCTATTGAGATTATCCAAGTAGTGATATTCACATTCAATTACATATACTTTATGCATGCCCAGTACTTTGAAAAAACTGAATATCTGTCACACCTAAGTATATATTTCTGGTGGAAAAATCCTTTAAGAATAAATACATTTCAAATTGTGTATACTTCTTGGGTTGGTCTGTTTTAAAAATTATATGACCTTCTCAGATTCTCTCAAGAACTTCTTTTGTGAGTACAATTACCTTAGAATGCTCTCAGAATTTTTGATCTCATATTCAATTTTTTTTCATCGCATTTGTTTCCTAAAATGAGAAACCAGAACAATCTTTATGAATTTTGAGGAGACAGGATGCTTTGCCAAATCGTAGGTGCCTTTTATGCTCCAATAATTTAACAACTGATTCCCTTTTCATGTTCTATATAAATGACCAAAATAAACATGAGTTCTCCAGTAGATTTTGAAAAAGAATACATCATTATTACCTATAAAAGCCAGGTTTCTGAGGACTTGCAGCATCACATCTCTGTAAAGGTTCTTCTGGGAAGAATCCAGCAAAGCCCACTCCTCCTGGGTGAAGTTCACAGCCACATCCTCAAAGGTCACTGAGATCTAAAATATCCCACAAATGTATACTGGAGGTCAGGAGAGATTGACAGCAGAAGAAATGTATAGTCAACATGCTTGATGTCCACATGAATCTCTGAGTCCCTGATTAATTGTATCATGTGGTCCATCAAATGCTTCCTGAACTCAAATCCTCACAGACATTCCAACACTAGAATTGGGCCACTCAAAAGACAAGCAACTTAATGTTTTACTCCCTTCCTTTGTTGAGTTCACAGAAAGTAAGACAGGATCCTGGGTCACACCAAACTTTTTTCTTCATTGCACTCCTATTACAATCCTAACAACTTTCTGTGCAGTGCAGAGGTAATATTAGCAACTCTGATAGTACTTACCCTTAAAAAAGAAAGCTGAGAAGAAAATTGCTGGAATAACAAAACTCAGCCTTTAAGAGAGATTCTGCCAACCACAGTGGCTCACTGTGCCTACAAAGTTAATATAAACAACATGGCATTGACTGATCTCTTGATTCCTTCTCAAAGTCTATTGTCCCATCTTTAAAGAAATGTCTACAACACCCCACCCTCAACTTCCAAAAATGGATCACTAAGAAGCTTCCCCAACCGACTACATTTAGACAACTTTTCACTCAGGTTGTCACAATTTGTGAACTGGGGATTGAGTTCATCTTTTGTGATTACCCCAACAGAACAACTAACTATATGTTTACCCATGCTATTCTCCAGGAAAAAAATAGTCAAATGGTAAAGAAGCACCATGATTAATAAACACAAAAATTTGATGATTTTTCCTGATTACTGTCAACGCAGAATGTATTAAGATGAAAAGTTGGAACATGACTTAGATATAAGTCAATGACCCAAAAATGTCACCTTATCCAAACAAGAACCTTGCAAAGTTTTATAATTCTCAACACAATTTTATTAATGAACAATTAATGAACACTAATTTCTAAATCTCATAGCAGCAATGAATGTACATCAACTACAAAACTCTAGTGAAAAGCAGTCACTTCACTACTATAAGTTCATGTGGCCCATAGCCATGTTCTGCTCAAGACACTTCTATCAAGATTGGGCTACATGTGCACTGGATGTCTGTTGTGAAAGAGTTTCCTCCTGCCTGTAATGATGGTGGTGCAAACCTAAGACAGAAGCATTTCCAGGGTGGTAAAGAAGCAAGGTTGCAACCCAGAATCCTCACCTATCTAACAATTTGAGAGGAAAACAGGTCACTGCATGTTCAACCATAATAATACTAGATGTCTGCACTGTGATGGAGCAGCCAAAAATATCACCTACCAGAAGGTGCCCCTGCCACTGACACCTAACCGTACTCAAGAACTTAAAACATGTCACATCCTGAGCAGCACAGTATCAGCAGAGGTGAACAAGAGATCAAGAAAAAGCTTTGGTGAGCCTTCACAGGAGGGAAAGATGAGTGACAGCAGATGTCTTGGATATGGATCACATGATAGTCCAGGCAAACTGGAATCCAGGTGGCCAAATGCACTACATCCTCAATTCTGTAGACAAAATCCATTTAGTATATGTTCAAATGTGAAACACTAAAATACTTTTAATGAGCTCACAATAAATTTTATGTTATTTATTTATTAAATAACAAAATAAATAAATAACTTCTGCCAAAAACAAACAAACAAACAACAAACAAAAAAGGGCTGTGGATGTAAACCAAGATTCAATATCCCTAGTACCAATAACCCACTGCCTTATTTCATTTAAAGTAGCTATGTTATCGGAACACAGTATGTGTCAATTGACTATTTTTTTCCCTCAAGTATGATATTCAGAAACAGAAAACAAAAGTGTTATTCTTGCCAGAGACAGTGGCACAGGCCTGTAATTCCAGGGACTCAGGAGGCTGAGGCAAGAGAATCCCAAGTTGGAGGACTAGGCTGGGGATGTGGCTCAAGTGGTAGCTCCTTGCCTGGCATGCGTGCGGCCTGGGTTTGATCCTCAGCACCACATACAAACAAAGATGTTGTGTCCGCCGAGAACTAAAAAATAAATATTAAAAAAAAATTCTCTCTCTTAAAAAAAAAAAAAGACCTACAGCAGCTTTTGGAGGCACTAAACTGGGGGAAGGAAAGTGGATTTGGGATCCTGCTTCCTACACATTTTGAAGAGTGGGGGCGGGCCACCAACAGGGAGGGGAGGGGAAGCTGGGAACAACAGCTGCCCATTCAACAATGGAAGCCAAGGGATAGGACCCAGGGCCATCTGCCAGTGGGAACTGGGCCTCATGCTCTGCAGCTGACCTCAGGGACAGGATACCCAGCCCAATCCTAGGGGCCAGAGAGCAGAAGTCCAGGGCCATCCGCCATGGAGGACTAGGCTGCACCCTCTGCACCAACGTTGGGCACCCAACACCCAGCTCACTCTGCGGGACCAGTGGAAGAGGCTTAGGGTCAGCCGCCAGCGAGGTGACTTCAAGATTCTACCATCCAGCCCAACCCCCAGGACCAGGGGACAGTAACCCAGGGCAACATCCAGAGGTGACTCCGCCAGGCTCTGAAGCTCACCCATTTGCGGGGGCCCCAAGGCAGGTGCTGACCATGTCCCTTCAGCCCTCGTCACATACTCACCATTTTTGTCTTTCTAGAGGACAGGGTGTTTTCTCGAGGACCTCAAGGCACCAGAGATAGAGGGAAGCACACGCTGCTCAGAATCCCCTAGGCCTGTTGGCAGAGCTCGTGGGGCCCGGAAAGGGAGGAGCAGAGTTGGTGAGGAAGAAAAGCCCGCGAGATTTCCAAAGCCTGCTCTTCCCCTCTGGTCTGGATCTGATTGGACAGTTCTACCCCAGCATCCCTATTGGGGCGCCTCCAATCAGGCCTCTGCATTGTGATTGACAGCTAAGGTTAACCAATCACTAACCAAAATTGCCTAGAGTGGCAGATCCTTGGCCCCAGCCCTTTTCAGGTGGAGCTTCTTACCTGGGCTAGAAACTAATCCAGGTGGAAAGCCTTTGCTTGAACTTGGTACAAATGGTAACATCTGGGATTGAGCTCTGGCTGAGGGAGAGTGCTTTCCCAGCACGGGTGATGCCTTGGGTTTTAACCTCACCACAGAAACAAACAACAATTTTAAAAAAATACAAAAATTAGTTACTTAAGGAGTCTAAGGCAGGAGGAGCCCAAGGTCAGGTGAAAATCCACAAATGTTAATGCTGTTTACCATGAGGAGTCCTTGCTGTCCCAAATCCTGCAGTATAACACCAGAGAAGCAGGTGGAGAGTGGAAAGTGGAAGGCTTTAATAAGAGAAAGCACAAAAGACTCCCCCACCCCAGGAAGAAGGGGACCCAAAAGGCAGAATCCCTGGAAGGGGGAGGTCTTCTCTCTCTTAAACCTAAGGTCATCTTTTGTCCTCCAACATTCCTGTCCTTTGTTTCCCTTTATTGTGCACATGGTAGGGGATATGGGTGGGAAGGACAAAGGGTGGGAGACTGGTGGACTGGTGGGGCAGGGAGGAGAAACCTGGGCAGGAACAGCCTAGGGTGGTTTGATTAGCATCTCCCTGTTTTACTGGGAGCTACTTCATTAACCCTTATTTAGGACTTGCCCAAGGCCATGACAACATGAACACTTCACTTCTCAGGTGTTTTTTTGGTTTCCCAGGATCAGATCAGATTGCATTTTTTATTGGACCTGATATTAGACCCCACTTACCCAGCTACACACACTACAATATTTCAATCTGGCTTCACAAACAGGGAGAGCCTACCTTAAAATAAATTAAAAGTGTTGATGATCTAGCTCAGAGGTCGAGCCCCACAGGGAGTATTCAACAGAACCTCAAAGAAAAAGATACCCATATACATATATAGTATCGGCTGGTGTGACCTCAGGCAACTTAGCAAGAGACACACTCAAAATTTTTGAAACAATATTTAAAAATATCATATGTATCATACATTTTTTTAAAGAGAGAGTGAGAGAGGAGGGAGAGAGAGAGAATTTTTAATATATATTTTTTAGTTCTCGGTGGACACAACATCTTTGTTGGTATGTGGTGCTGAGGATCGAACCCGGGCCGCATGTATGCAAGGCAAGCGCGCTACCCCTTTAGCCACATCCCCAGCCCATACATATTTGATATGTGAAAATAAATAGAGTTTGACAATTATTTTAGTAATTTTCATCACCTCCGGACTACTTATCTTTTGAGGAATTAGATAGAGCTAAGAAAAAAAACAGTCTGTGTTGGTGATTTGGCTCAGTGTTCTCTTCCCTAGCAGGATAGAGAAGAAGGAGGTGTGGGAGGCAATTCCCTAAGGCAGCAATGCGGGGTTGAAATAAAATCAGCACCTTGTGCTTAATGTCCATGTTCTACATTCCACTATTAGGGAGTTGTTGGAAGCCATCTGACTCTGGTGACCCCACACATCAGGTCATCTGTTTACCCCAAATGCAAATAGAAAAGGTCATGATGAAAAGCAGGAAAGGAACTTTGATCAGTGAAGCTACAGCAGGAAGACAAGGGAACCATGTCCTTAGCCCTCTTTTCAGAGCTGTCTAGGACTCTCAGGTTTTATAAAAAGGGCAATCAGTCATAGGCATGTGTGTACAGGGCACAGTGTATGTAGGTTTGGTGTCCTCTGTGGCTTCAGGCATCTGTGTGTGTCATAAAATGTTTGTGAACTCATGGTCACCTGACCCCTTGACACACTTCACCCTGCCGTGGTCCAGCTGCAGCAAAATAACCCCATTGCCCAGGCTGACCTGAATTGATCTCAGGAAGGGTCCCCTCCCTTGCGTTCCTTCCATGTCACTGGTTCAGAGCCACCAACATTTTCAAGAAAAGCCTCGAGCCCACCTGCTCCTGCCTGGTAAGCACCATATCCCTAGCTGCTGACCCAGGGCTCTCAGCTTCCTGGGTTTCAACTGATAGTTAAACCAGAAAGAAACAATACCCCTGCTCAGCTCGGCCCATAAAGCCTGCATATGAAACTCCACTTGGGGCACATATGGCCTGTGGCGTTGATACCACTGGTTATGGGGGAGGAGTTCTGCCCTCTCACATGTTGAAATTTGAACATTAGAGAAGCAAGCCCAGGCAAGCACACAAAGCAGGGTTTATTTTAAAAGAAGTAACATAGACTTCTCCCCAGGAGGGAGAGGGGGACCATAGCTGGTATCCTGGTATTCCCAGAAGCAAGGTGTTCAACCTTTCTATGAGTCCTAGGCTTCCTGTGATCTCTATGCCTTTCCCTTTATCCTTGTCCTTCCTGCCTTGGTGACTAGGCCCAGGAATGCTTGGTGAGATGGCACAAAGGTGACAAACATGGGAGGCTGAAGGGGGAAGGGCAGGGTGCAGCAGTCAAGGACACATTTACACCCTAAAAGCTGCCTGTAGGGAGGGGCAATTCCTGGGAGAGGCTACCTTAGCAACAGGAAGGAGCTAGGGCAGGTCCTTGATGAGGGTGGAGCAAGGGCTCTGAAGGGATTAACATTTCTATCCCTCAGGGGACAGTCTGCAACTTGCCAGACTCTCTCAACATTGGCCTCCTAGATCAGACCTGACTCCATTTACCTGTCTGTACTGACTGCCTGTCTATTTCTGGCTTCAGTATCTGCCCCTTCCCAGAAAGTGAGTACAACCTTATTTTTACTCTTAGTTTGAATTGGTGAAGCCTTTCACATCTTGTGCAATGGCCCAAATTCAGTCTACCTACCAAGATTCCCAATGACCATGGGGAGCGGCGCTTATACATTAACAGTCATATTCCCTCAAGTATGGAATAGTGGCCACATACCTGTCTAGGGCTGAGAACTCAACTCTAGGTTCTCCTCCTCCCATGCTGGGCATTAAATCCATGGCAGGGGTACAGAATCCCTGATCTCCATCCCCAGCCCTTTTTTATTGTGGTACAAAGAAGTGGGTGGGAGCATACTTAAGGGTCTGGTGGAGCATCTGAGAAAGAGACCACACAAGAGACTGGCTCCATGCAATTGGCAAAAGCGGATATTCATTGGGGATCCATTCCAGCACGCTGGGGATCCGTGCTCACTCAAGATGGGAGAGCAGCCCAGAGCCCAGAGCAGAGTTCAAGTGGAGCTTAAGTACAGTTTTTGGAGAGGGGGGGGCTTTGCATATATCAGAACAAATCATCATGAGGCGCGGGAAAATTGAACAACAACCCTGAGTCAGGATTAGTACATACATTGGCGGGAACAATCTGGGCAGGGGTGATTAGTCATTCCTAAGCGGGGTACACATTTAAACCGATTGGTTTTGGAGCTTACATTACATGTTACCTGGAGCCCTTAGCTATTTAACAACCAGGGAATCAATGGAGATATTACTGGGCAGTTCAGGTATTGTCCTAACAGCTACAGAGATTACAGGTTCCGGGGGTAGCAGAGGAATTGTAACAATACCTAGTCTTTACTTTTTTTAGCCCAGTCTTTTACACTTTAACTCAAACTTTTGCAGCTTAGAATCAGCTTAGAAATTTTACCTTTACACATAAATATAGTGGATTTGAGAATATAACTCTGAAAACCAGCCTAATTCCTTCTTAAGATTGGGATCCATCGCATCCAAAACTCATGAAAACTAATTTTTGTTTTAGTATAAATTACTGCAATCTTTCAACTTGCTTGGAATGCTTGCCCATGCCTTGAAGTCACCCATACTTGGCTCCCCCTGACCAGATAACAACCCTCTCTGAAACCTCAGTGGTACCTCATACATTCTAATGTTGGGATCTGAATTTATTCCCTACCTTGAAATGTTAAGCCATGTAGTTCATTAACCTACTACGTGCCTTTGTATTATGCTTGTCCAAATCCTGGTATCTGTAAGTTCTCAAGACACCCCTCTTTGCAAACTTTTGTGTTATAAAAATGTGTTCGGAGGGCTGGGGATGTGGCTCACACAGTAGCTTGCTCGCCTGGCATGCCTGAGGCACGGGTAAGATGCTCAGCACCACATAGAAACAAAAATGTTGTGTCTTCCGAAAATGAAAAATAAATATTAAAAATTCTCTCTCTCTCTCCCTCTCTCTAAAAAAAGAGTTGTTGTTTGATTTAAAACAAATGTGTTCTGAGAGAGCTGGAATATCTTTAGCCTGGGGTTTGAGGACAGACAGACATGGCCAGCTCCTGGGTACATAAATAAAATTTTGATTAAGTTTGATTCAAAATTGGAGTCTGTTCTTTTTCTTGTGTTGTGGTTTAACAGTGCCAGTGAAAGGCTAAAGTTTCTAAGCTGCAAAGCCTGAGTTAAAATGTAAAGGACCAGGCATTGTAAACCTGCTTCTAAACTACAAAGCCTGGGTTAAATTCCTGTAGCTGTTAGGACAATACCCGAACTGCCCAGTAAGTATTCCTCAGATCCTCTGGTTGTTTAATAACTTAGGACCCTGTGTAGCCCAGCATGTAGGTATTCAAGGCCCAAAACAAATCAGTTTTAATGTGTACCCCGCTTAGGAGTGACCAATCACCCCCGCCCAGCCTGTTCCTGCCAATGAATGTACTAATCAAGTCTAAGAATTATTGTTTGATTTTCCCGCGGGTGTATGGTGATTGGTTAAAGGAGACTATGATGTGTATAAAGTCCCCACCCTCCCCAAAAAGTGTACCTAAGCACTGCTCAACCCTTGCCCTAGGCTCCGGGTCTTTCCCTCTTCCAAGGTGGGCATGGAGCCCCAGCATGCTGAATCAATAAATCCCCTTCTGCCAATTGCATGAGTGTTCTCTTGGTGGTCTCTTTCTCCAACGCTTCACCAGACCCTTACACCAGGTCTCTAACAAGGCCATCTTTGGTTTTGGCCAAGGGAGCATATTTTTTACACATGATGAGACATCTTTAAGCCAATACATTAAAAAACTGAAAAAAAAATCATTCAATAAATTCTTTCTTAGAAAACAACAATAACAACGACAAAACTTGAGCAGTATCCTGGGATAGTGGTGCAAACCATGCCATGAGGGTCAAAAATTCTAGCCCAGGGGTGGGGATGTGGCTCAACCGGTAGCTCGCTCACATGGCATGCGTGCGGCCTGGATTCGATCCTCAGCACCACATACAAACAAAGATGTTGGGTCCACCGAGAACTGAAAAATAAACATTGAAAAACTCTCTCTCTCTCTTTCTCTCTCACTCTCTCTTTAAAAAAAAATTCTAGCCCAACCTCTGAAATGTAGCCTCACTCTCTCTCAAAATACAACTTAAAAGGGGCAGGGCATGTAGCTCAGTGTTATAGCAACCCTAGGTTTAATGGTCAGTTTAAAAACAATAACATCCCAAAGAGGAATAGAGGGGAAAAAGACAAAAGAAAAGAGAAGAGTGTAAAAGGGCAGACATCAATCGAATTACACCAACAGTGACATTATATGGCAACTGACTGAACAATCCTCTCCTAAGGTAGAGATCAGCAGACAGAATGAAAACACGGTCCAGTTCTATGCTATGTGCAGGGGTCACTGCTGGGATATCAATGGATAAAGAGTTTGAAAATAAGAGGATGTGAGTCCTACACCATGAAAACAGACACCATGAGTCAGCTCTCCTGTAATACCTTTCCAAAATCAGGCAAAATGTTTCGAAGCCACAATTAATTGAGCCAGAACAGCTGTGAGACATGGACATATGATGTTTATTTTTTTTAAGAGAGAGAGAGAATTTTAATATTTATTTTTCAGTTTTCGGCGGACACAACATCTTTGTTTGTATGTGGTGCCGAGGATCGAACCCGGGCCGCACGCTACCGCTTGAGCCACATCCCCAGCCCGACACATGATGTTAAGGTGTTCCTGAATGCTCCATCCTCTTTCCCAAAGCCAATCCAATAATAAGGACACAGCTGTGAGTTTACAGGGGAAAAAACTGGTTTTCTAGCAAAGGAGCAGCACAGTGACTACTGTCCAGAGACCAGGATTCTGCCAATCAGAAGAAACAGTTGTCTTTGGGGGGGGGAGAGGGAGATAGGGGTTCCAGGGATTGAACCAGGTGCACTCAATCAAGGAGCCACATCCCCAGCCTCATTTTGTATATTATTTAGAGCCGGGGTCTCTCTGAGTAGCTTAGCATATTGACTTTGCTGGGGCTGCCTGTACACTCTTGATCCTCCTGCCTCAGCCTCCCTAGAGGCTGGGATTGAGGCATCACCACCACACCTGGCACAAAGCAAAATATTTCATTAATGAGATGGAAAGTCCTTAGTTTGATGTCAATTAAAGTTTATAATTTGGTTATTCTGGGTTTGTTTGGGTTTGCTATTGCAGAAACCCAAAGCACATTCCAGGAGACACAAAAGCCTGTAGAGTCCACACAATGTTATGTGATCCAACCTTGTGGCCTCCCTGGGACACAAAGGCAACCTGTCAGCTCCTTTCATGTTCTTACCAATATGAACCATTTCAGGGTCAGCTGAAATGCAAGCTGACTTTGGCATTGAAAGGGGACCTCATGTCTAACAGAAGAGTCATGTGCCACGAGGACAATAGGCAGTGAAGCAATGACAGAATGACAGACATGCCATTTTGCTCCCATGTGAAGGCTGAGTTCTGGAGGCTGCTCCTGCCCAGGGCAGATCTTAAAGTGGGGATAAGGTCCCAGGCCACGTGGGTTGCTGATGTGATCTGAGGTTCTGCACAGACCTCTGCAGCAGCCATTTCCAGGACAGTGACAATCCCAGGCCTGCCTCAGTCCCTCATCCCCATGTTTCATCCGCCCTTGGGACCCAGAACAAGAAATATGGTGAGAAGTGGACCCAACTCTGCCCCCGATTTCAGTTCTGGCTACTTGGGTGCATACACCCTTGAGCTCTGGGCATTTGAAAGAATCCAGTAGAAACATGAGACCCAGAGATGTGTCGAACAGCACTGAGGGACATGGTCAGGTCAGCCACAGAGGGCTTGGGGTTGAGGTGGGGCTGTCCTCTGGCATGAAGGAAAGCACAATAGTGGAGACACAATGGTTTCCCTGGAGGGGGATTTGGAGTGGGGGGAGAGGACTGAGACTCTGCTGCCCACCTCACTGCCAGCCCATCCATACTAGATGCCTTGCCACAAAAGCACCCCGATGAATCCTCTCAGGCCCCTGTTTTGGTTTTAAAGTGAAAATTAAAGATACTGGGTGTGAAAGTTCTGCCTTTTTCTGGGGAAAGCTCAGGCTACACGTGGGTTCCAAGAGTCATACCCATGGACAGGGGTCCAGGCTCCATCCCTGTTCCAGGTGATGGGTGTGTCTCACCAGAGGCTTGGTTTTCTTCCAGTGAAGGGGGTCAGAGGAGGAGGTGGCCACACATGTGTTGATATGCTGCTCTGGCTGAGGACACCAAATCTATGCTCTGCCCAGGGTTGTCTCCTACCTTGGGCTTGGATGGCTTCAGTCTCTGGCCTCCTGGTTTCCCAAGTTAAATAATTTATGGCCTCTTCCACTGGCATGTTGGTGATGCTTGGGACCTTTTTCCACATGACAGGGACACGTGGTCACTGTTGAATGATGACAGCTGGAGCACAATGAGGCATGGGGGTGAGGAGACTGGCCCATGGTTCTGAGAATGGCCCCTTGAACACCCAGCCTCCCTTGCAGTCTCCTGGCCTGCAGGTCAAAGCCCTGTAAGTGGAAGAGGCTCCTCACACAAGGTTAGGTTCACCCTCTTCCTCAGAAGTGAATCTGGGGCCTAAGTAGCTCCAATGAGTCCCTCCAGCTCTAATAAGATAGAAAAACTGGGAGCCTCTTTCTGGGATCAAAGGAAGGTTATGAACCAAGCACGTCTCCATCCCTCATGCCTGACAGCCCTTTCCCAGATCTTCTTATTCTCATGAGCCAGGGAAACATTTAATTTTCATAACTATTTGATGCTGTAGTTGGACATGATAGAAAATGTGTCTCTACAGCTTTGGCGTTGTTCTGTAACCTCACTTTAATCCTTAACCTGAGCAGAAACAGCCCTCTCCACAGCATGTACTGCAGAATGTCACCTGATGGGAGGCTGTAGCTGCATCAATGATGTAGGGCACATGAGGATAGGCACCCAAGGATGTCCCAGGATTAGATTTATTAGCTGCAGGGTTCTGAGGTGTATCACCTCAAGTTTTTTGGTTCACTGCTTGTAATTTCATTGATCTTCATTTATACCCAGTGAGACAGGGATAGAGGTCTATATTTTCTGTAGGTGTATACGTGAAGAATTTTTTTTTAGTTCACAGAAAGTGCTTTGTGTACCAATTGTAAGATTAGTCAAAGGTCTGCCAAGCTTTACCACAAAAGAAGAAGTCTGTATTAGAACCCACATTGAGATCTTTGCAAAATCTGCTCTTGACATTTTTTGAAAGAAAATTATGGTGAAGGTCTCTCCAGAAGCTAAGTTAATATTCCTTGGTGGAGAAAGGAGGACCACTATATTAGCACATCAGACTGGGACACTCCTTACCAAGTCTTTGTTCATGTAGACTGTATTAAGTAGGTTTTCTTAACCTTAAACCATCACACAATTTCCCCAGGGCTACTGAGCTACTCTAAACACAGAGAAATCAAGCCTGAGTTTTCTAGAATATTCCACCTAAGTATTATTCATAGGGAGAAAAGCTAAGTTGGATGTAGTTTTTTTTAAAAAAAAATTCACTGGTATAAAAGACCTTTAAGAAGGAAGAGACCATATGCAATTGTGGAGGAAATACCTGCAGAGCTGCATCTGCTGATGTGGTCATCAGTGGAGTCCACACACACAGCACCAGCAAACTCATCACCTGAGCTACGGCAGTGCTTGGTGCAAGAATGCCTGCCTAGCATGCACAAGGCAGGATTGGGTCCCCTGAATTGGGGAAAGAAAAGAGAAAGCAACTCAAGCATAGGGCAAAACATATTTTGAGAAAGTGTCTCTCCAAGTATTATACACAAATGACATTATGCTATAATGCTCTTTAATATGCTTACATACAGCACAATACATGAGACTTAGAACAAGCACAAGTAACAAGAGTGTGGTCTCAGAGTCATCAACAGCTCAATAAGCAATCAAGGAAAAGAAAGAGGCCAGCTTTAGGTCACACAGAAACATCCCTATGTTCCCAGCTGCCAGTCTCACTCCATCTCAAAAAACAACAATTAAAAGGACTGTGGGGAAACTCAGTGGTGGAGCACTCCTGGGTGAAATGTGAACAAAGACAGAGAGGAAAGAAGTTCAGAAGAGACATTTCACCAGTCTGTATTTTGGAGTGGAGAGGCCTAAACTAACATACAGAATATGTAATGAAACAATGGACACAAAAGATTTACAATACAGGAAAATGGAATCTAAAAATAAGAGAGATTTAACTGAGAAGAAAAACATGTTGTTCTAAAATCTTGATGCTGATGCAATGCACCTCTCCAACACAGGGTGCATTTTTGGTACCTCTGAATAGATAAACAAAGAAATGAAGGAAAAACCTTTTCACACACCTACAAATTTTTCTCAAAATAAATAAATAAAATAAAAATATCCTCAAGTCTGAACAAGTGCAAATGGATCTGAAAAAAGCACAGGTCCCACCACATGTCTACATACAGGGCTTTTCTCCAGTGTGGTTTCTTAAATGCTGTTCTAAGGAACCTGGAAAGTTGAAAGTCTTACTACAATTTTGAAAGAGAGAAAAAGGATCTTCTCAGATGTGAAATCTTTGTCTTTGAAGAAAACTCTGAAAGCTGAATACTGCCTCACATGGCTTATCCTCAGCATTTTCTACAGTATGAGTCCTTTCATACAACTGAACAAAACTAGAACAGCTCAACAACTCATATTTCTTTTTTGCATAGGATTTATTCTTTTATTCCAAAAGAATCTTCTGAGGCCTTAGTAAAAGATTGAGAAAACTAGATTTCTCACACTTCTCACGCTCACAGGGCTTCTCTGTGTGTTTTCATATATGAGAAGAAAAACAGGGCTGGAGGGGAAGCTGACAGGATGTAGCTTTTCTCTGGTATGTATTCTGGTATGTATTCCAGGGCTTTTCTCTGGTATGTATTCTTCCATGTTTATGAAGCTGATGGGATGTAGCAAAGGTGTAGCCCCACTGCTTACATTCAGAGGGTTTGTTTTTCAATGTGAATGAAATGCCTTTGAAGGCAATAGGGAAAATGGAATGGCTTGTGATAATTTTATACATTTAAAGAGTTACTCAGTTGGAAGTGGTGGTGTATGCCTTTAATTCCTGAGACTTGAGAGGCTAATTCTGAAGGATCAATGTTGGAGGCTAGCCTCAGCACCTTAGAAAGACCCTAAAAATGCAGCAAGTCCCTGTCTCAAAATAAAAAGTAACTGGAATGTAGCTAAGTGGTAGAGCACAACCAGAATAAATCCCCAATCTCTCTCTCTCTCTCTGCCTCTCTCTCTCTCTCTCTCTCTCACACACACACACATTTTCAGCAGTGTGAGTACTTTCTTGTCTTTGAGAATGACATGAAATATTGATTTACCAGGTTTTACATTCAAAGGATTTTTCTCCAGTAACTTCCTACATGCATATGAGTGAAACAGTAATAACAGAAAAGTTTACCAATTGTTTTCATGAATATGATTTCTCTGCAGTATCTGTTCTTTCACGTATGTGAAGCAGACAGGGTGTGGCAAAAGCTTTTCCACATTGTTGTTATTCATAGCGCTTTTCTCTGGCATGGATTCTTTCATGTGTGTGAAGCGTAGGGGATGCAGCAAAGGCTTTGCCACACTGCTTACATTCATAGGGCTTCTCTCCAGTGTGCATTCTTCCATGAATCTGAAGGTAACTGGATCTAGAAAAGGCTTTGCCACACTGCTTACATTCATAAGGCTTCTGTCCAGTATGAGTTTTTTCATGTGAGTGAAGGTGACTGGATGTAGCAAAGGCTTTGCCACACTGCTTACATTCATATGGCTTCTCTCCAGTGTGCATTCTTCCATGAATCTGAAGGTAAGTGGATGTAGCAAAGGCTTTGCCACACTGCTTACAATCATAGGGCTTCGCACCAGTATGAGTTTTCTCATGTAAGTGAAGGCTAGAGGACTGAGTGAAGGCTTTCCCACACTGCTTACATTCATAGGGCTTCTCTCCAGTATGAGTTCGTTCATGTATCTGAAGGCCAGAGGCAGTAGTGAAGACTTTTCCACATTGTTGACATTCAGAGCATTTCTCTCTAGTATGTCTTCTTCCATGAATTTGAAGGTTACTAGATGTAGAAAAGGCTTTTCCACACTGCTCACATTTATAAGGCTTCTCCCCAGTATGAGTTTTTTCATGTGACTGAAGGTAACTGAATGTAGCAAAGGCTTTTCCACACTGCTTACATTCATAGGGCTTTTCTCCAGTATGCATTCTTCCATGAATCTGAAGAGAACTGAATTTAGAAAAGGCTTTGCCACACTGCTTACATGAATAGGGCTTCTCTCCAGTATGAGTTTTTTCATGTGTGTGAAGGTTAGTGGACTGAGTGAAGGCTTTGCCACACTGCTTACATGCATAGGGCTTCTCTCCAGTGTGCATTCTTCCATGAATCTGAAGGTAACTGGATCTAGAAAAGGCTTTGCCACACTGCTTACATTCATAAGGCTTCTGTCCAGTATGAGTTTTTTCATGTGCGTGAAGGTGACTGGATGTAGCAAAGGCTTTGCCACACTGCTTACATTCATATGGCTTCTCTCCAGTGTGCATTCTTCCATGAATCTGAAGGTACATGGACGTAGCAAAGGCTTTGCCACACTGCTTACAATAATAGGGCTTCGCTCCAGTATGACTTTTCTCATGTAAGTGAAGGCTAGAGGACTGAGTGAAGGCTTTCCCACACTGCTTACATTCATAGGGCTTCTCTCCAGTATGAGTTCGTTCATGTATCTGAAGGCCACAGGCAGTAGTGAAGACTTTTCCACACTGTTGACATTCAGAGCATTTCTCTCTAGTATGTCTTCTTCCATGAATCTGAAGGTTACTAGATGTAGAAAAGGCTTTTCCACACTGCTCACATTTATAAGGCTTCTCCCCAGTATGAGTTTTTTCATGTAACTGAAGGTAACTGAATGTAGCAAAGGCTTTGCCACACTGCTTACATTCATAGGGCTTTTCTCCAGTATGCACTCTTCCATGAATCTGAAGAGAACTGAATTTAGAAAAGGCTTTGCCACACTGCTTACATGCATAGGGCTTCTCTCCAGTGTGAGTTTTTTCATGTGTGTGAAGGTTAGTGGACTGAGTGAAGGCTTTGCCACACTGCTTACATGCATAGGGCTTCTCTCCAGTGTGCATTCTTCCATGAATCTGAAGGTAACTGGATCTAGAAAAGGCTTTGCCACACTGCTTACATTCATAGGGCTTCTCTCCAGTGTGCATTCTCTGATGTATTCTAAGTAAACTGGGATAAGCAAAGTCTTTCCCACATACCTTACATTTGAAACCTTCATTCCCCATGTGTGTGATCCTGTGCCTTTGAAGACTTGTGTGTGAAATACAGGTCGGACCACCTCCTTTACATTCATACACTTTCTCTCCAGCATGAGTTCTTTCATGTCTTCTTAATAAAGAGGAGAAACAAAAGACTTTCCCACATACCTCACATTGAAAACGTTTACGTTCACTGTGTTTTCTCATGTGTCGTGGAACACCCGTGGGAGAAGACGAGGCTTCACTACATTGTTGATATTCGTAGGGTTGCCACCCAGTATGAGTATCTTTATGCCTTTGAATGTCACTGGAATGACGGATGACTTTCCCACGTACTGTACATTTAAAAGGTCCATCTCCAGTTTGTATTAACATTTGTGTGTGAACATTTTTGGGAGAAACCAGAGATTTCTTATATTGTTTCAATTCACATGGCTTCTCTTCACATTCCCCATGCTTGTAGTATTTGTGTCCAGAGTATGATGTGATCTGCCTATGAAGGAATGAAGGTCATATGAAGTCTTTTGCACACATAATGAAGTCACATGGATTTACTCTATTAAAGTTTTTCTTTGTTCAATTAAGAATTGGAATCGATTTGAAGGTTTTCCCACACTATTTTGTGCCTTTGAGTTTACCATATGACTTCTTTAAGGAAGAAGAAGTGACCAGCACATAATCAATGCTTGATTCATTCACAATTTTCTATGTATTGATAAATCTTTACATTACTACCAACATCAGGTAAAGGCTAGGTTTTCTGACTTGTTCAACTTGCTTAAAAATAAGGAGATTGAAAGCAAACAATCCTTTTCAACACAGCTTCTCTATGGCTATTATCCAAATAGTGATATTCACATATGCGATTTCATATACTTTTTGTATGTCAAATACTTTGAAAAGACAGAATATCTGTTACAGCTAAGTATATACTTCAGGTGAAAAGCACTATAAGAATAAATACTTCTCAAATTATGCATACTTCTTTCGTTGGTTTCCTTTAAATATTACATGACCGTTCTCAGACCCTGTCATGGACTCTTCTTGTGAGGACAGTTACCTTACATTGCTCCCAGAGTTTTCAATCTGAACTTCAGTGTTCTTGTCTTCCCACTTGTTTCCTAAAATGAGAGAAAAGAAAAATCTTTATGAATATTTAGGAGCTAACAATGCTTTGCCAAATGATACATGCTATTTATGCTGCAATAATTCACCAACTGATTCCCTTTTCACCTTCTACATAAATGACCAAAATAAACATGATTTGTCTATTTGATTCAGTTTGAAAACATCATTATTACCTAGAGAAGCCAGGTTACTGAGGACTTCCAACATCACATCTCTGTAAAGATTCTTCTGGGAAGGATCCAGGAAAGCCCACTCCTCCTGGGTGAAGTTCACAGCCACGTCCTCCAAGGTCACTGAGATCTAAAATATCCCACCAAATGTATAGTGGAGGCCAGGAGAGATTGACAGCATGAGAAATCTATACTCAACATGCATGGTGTTCACATGATTCCAGGAGGAACCCTAAGGTAAAGGATGAACTTTGGCTTATCATAACATGTTGCTTCATCCATTCCCTTCGTCAAATGTGCAATACTGGTTTAGTAACTAACAAACACCCTACACCAATGCAATATTTTCAAAACAGTGGAGACTATTGGCTGGAGAGAAGGGGTATTCCATACTATGAGTAATGACACATTTAATTGTCACCCTGATTGGATTAAAAGATACAGATGATTAATGAGATTCTGCCTGTGTCCATGAGGGTGTGTCTACAAATGATTGGCACGTGGGATAGTGAGCCAAACAGGCAAACCTTTTTAAGGTAGGCAGCACCAGCCAATAGGACTGTGTCTTAGGTGGAACAAAAGTTGAAAGAAGAAGGAAGCAGCAGCAGAGCAAGCTCCTTTCTTCTCCAATAGGTTCTTGTTTGCTACTGCAATGGTCTGAGGGTATCAGACTCTGCCTTGTTCCCTCTCCCAAAGCAGACTCTGCCAGTGATTCTCCAGGGAGTTTCCAGAACCTTTGGTCTGGACTAGGGCAGCACCATTGATCCCTCTTGTTCTGATGCTTCAGCCTCTTGGACTCTGCAGCAACTACTCTGAAAACTTTCCAGTTGCAGATTGCCACTGTGGACATCCAGCTTTGGGTCAAGTAGGCCAATCTAATAAGTCCCCTTTTATAATCAAACTTCCTCTTGATGCTGTTCCTCTAGAGAACACTGACTAATAAAACTATGTAAGCCAAAAATTGCTCTGAAAAACAAAGTCTAACTAATAAAGAAGTAAATAAACTACCAAGCCATGAAGTTTTACAAATATATACATAAGAAATAATAGTATATGCCAAATACCATTTTTATAATAATGTAAGAATAAATCAATGAGTCATACGTACAAATTTCAAAACTATGGACAAAAGCAAAGAAACTGATTTTCAATACTATTTCCATCTGGAAATAAATTGGATGATAAATCTTCAAAGGTCATTCCAGAGACTGGGGTTGTGGCTCAGTGGTAGAGCACTTGACTCGCACGTGCAAGACCCTGGGTTCAATCCTCAGCACCACATAAAAATGAATAACTAAAATAAAGGTATTGTGTCCAACTACAAATAAAAAATAAATATTTTTAAAAATGACATTCCAATTGCTGGTGTGGTAGTTTGCACCTGTAAGTTCAGCCACTAGGGTGGTTAAGGCAGAGAAATGGCAAGTTGGAGGCCAGTCTCAGCAACTTAGCAAGATACTCAGAAATTTAGTGAGACTGATCTTCATTAAGAATAAAAAGGAGGGACTGGGACTGTATCTGAGTGGCAGAGCACGTGTAGTATGTGTGAGGCACTAGGCACTGGGTATAATCCTCAGCACCACAGAAAAATAAACAAAATAAAGGTATTCTGTCCATCTATAACGATACATACATATATATATATATACATACATACATAAGAAGAAGGGCTGAGTATGTGCTCAGTGGTGAATGGGGCTGGGGATGTAGCTCAAGTAGTAGCGCACTCGCCTCGCATGCACAGGGCCCTGGGTTCGAGCCTCAGTACTACATAAAAGTAAAATAAAGATGTTATATAAACCGAAAACTAAAAAATAAATTTTAAAAAAATTACATTGAAGATGGGAGTGATGGTGCACACCTGTATCTCAGAGGTTCAGGAGTCTGAGGCACTAGGCGATGTAGCAAGACTCTGTACCAAAACAAAGAATCTAAAAGGGGTGGGGGTTAAGCACCTCTGGGCTCCATTCCTGATGCCAAAAAAAAACCCCACGAACCTGCCAAGGCCAGACAAGGACAGTGAAAAACTGTCATCCTTTGTCCAATTCATCACCTTGTGAAGCACAGATACTAGTTTTCATGAAACCACATTCATAAATTTATCCACCACTATTTTTGTAGAATTGGACTCAAAATCATCAGCAATAATGCAAGACAGAGTTTCTCTGTATCTTATGTGGGAATTTGGAATCTAGGACTGCAGTTCAATTTGAAATCACTGAAAAGACGAAATTGAATCTTACAAACATTCTACATAAATTCAGGGGTAGCAAATGGTAAATTAGGTAATTAGGTGTGTTCATTTTTTTTCTACCCCCGAAATAAAACCCAGAGACATTTTACTATTGATTCACATCCCCAGTCATTTTTATATTTTATTTTGAGATGCAGTCTCACCAGGTTGAAGAAGGCCCAGCTAAGTTGCTAAGGCTGTCCTCAAATTTGCAAAACTCCTGTCTTAGTCCCTGGAGCAGGAAAAATCACAGTTGTGCCCCAGTGTACCTGGCTGTAAGTTGAAAATTTTGAAAATGAAAATATAACTAGACTTTAAAATCCAATTCTTTCTTGCCTCTTAATAATACTCCACCCCATATGGCTCTGAATAAATAAACCTGGGCCTCAGATAAGTGAGCTCAACATTTCAAAGTGATACACAGAAAGCTTTGGTGCTGAGGGAGCACACATGTGTCAGGCTCAAGGGGCAGGGAAGGTCCCTGACAGCAGGAACATGCTCCCTCCAGGTCTTGCTCACTGAAAGCCTCTAGGATCACCCTCCAAGAGACCTGGACCATGATTCCAGTCTATGAGGCTTTTCAGGTTTGCACAGCTCTGCACTGGGGTGGGTGGTCCTTATGCTCTGGGAGAGGTTTTGCTCCTTCACACTGTGAGAGACTGAAAAGGCAGGAGTCACTGCTGACCTGGCCCCTCAGCACCAGCATCCACAGGCTGACTGTCCAACTTTCTCCAAAGAACAGGAACAGGGCTTGGGGAAAACAAGGTTCCAAGAAGTTAGTGGTCTAGATGAGGCTTGTTCCAGGACATTCCTTAGCCCCAAGACCTCAGCTGATCCACCAAGATGCTGTACCTCACAACTTAGGCTGTCCTCTAAGAGGAGCTGACCCAGGGCCTGAAATTCCTTTTACCATGCAGAGCACAGGACACCTGTGAGCACATGGTGGCAGCCCCAGGAATGGATAGTGGCTGAGAACATAGGACTCTCTGAGGTGTCCAAAGAAAACCTGGCTGAGAAAATCAGATTTGGTGTCTACACCCTAGGAAGATATAAAACAACAACAACATCAAAAACAACAACAAAAAAACAGAATTTAGGCAGGTGTGAACTGAAGTTCTCCATGAACTTGCTCTATATCAAAGAACCTTCAGACCACCTGACTTTGGGGAACTAGACCTCCATGAGGTATAAGACAGGGTTCTGCATCATTGGCAACAATTATCTTGGCCTCTCTAAAGCTCTTTCAAAGCCAATTACCTTAATTTCTGTGTTAGTCAAAAAATTTTCTAAACAAATGAACTTCACAGAATATATTACTAACCTTACCAGACATATAACCACCATCTTCCAAAGCTAACAATGTAATAAGGGACCTACAGAAGAAATTTCCCCTTTTTTACTGTAGCCACCCATCTGATGATCCTACCAATGCACTTGGTTAATGTATTCATGCATAACTTCCTTTTCAAATGTTCTTGTCAGGCATGCACAGTGGGGCACAACTATAATCCCAGCAGCTTGAGAGATTGGGTCAGGAGGACTGCTAAATTCAAAGCCAGCCTCAGCAACTTAGTGAAGCCCTAAAAAATGTAGTGAGATCATGACTCAAAATAAAATATAAAAATGGTTGCTGATACGGTTCAGTGATTGAGTTCCTCTGGGTTCAATCCCTGTTATTAGAAAAGATGTAATTTCTTCCAGAATGGGACACATACATCAATCAGGATAAGGTGAATCCATGTTCCTGAGGATGGTCATTAATATTTGGGTCAAAATAAACTATTTTCCTCAGGTATGGTGGCCAGTGCCTTTAATTCCAACAGCTTGAGATGCTGAGACAGGAGGATCAGAAGTTCCAGGCAAGCCTAGACAACATAGCCAGATCCTGTCTGAAAATAAATTTTAAAAGGGCTGGAGATAAATGACAAGAGAATAAATCAGACATTATTATCGTATTTGACTACATGACCCATGTGAATGGACATTAGGTACAACCAGAAAAAAAAGAAGTTACACTCTATTTACATATGGTGTGTCAAAATGCATTTAACTGTCATGTAAAAGTAATAAAAGTCAAGAAAAAAATACCTTCTACCAAAAACAAACAAACAAACATACAAAAAAGAGCTGAGGATGTAGCTAAAGATTCAATATCCCTAGTATGAATAATGCACTGCCTTATTTCATTTAAAGCAGCTATTTTACCAGAACACAAGATGTGTCAAGTTACTATTCTTTCCCCTAAAGGATGATATTCAGAAACAGAAAAAAAAATTATGGGCCATGGATGTGGCTCAAGAGGTAGCATGCTCGCCTGGCATGCGTGCGGCCAGGGTTCAATCCTCAGCACCACATACAAACAAAGATATTGTGTCTGCTAAATTAAATAAATAAATATTAAAATTCTCTCTCTCTCTCTTAAAAAAAAAAAAAAAAAGCTTCTGCTTGCCAGAAATAGTGGCACATGCCTGTAATCCCAGGGACTCAGGAAGTTGAGGCAGAATGATCATAAACTGGAGGACTGTGTCCAAAACAAGTGGTATATGATCTCTTTTTAAAAAACTGGGGGGGGGGGGTTCCTGAGGATTTAACTGATAAACCTTCTCTAGTTTTGATCCCCAATATAAAAAGAAAATATTCCTTGCAATACTTCACTAAAGGAAAAGTGAAAAGGAATAGACTGTGTTCATTTGAAACACAGGAAGAAAATATATTTGAGAGTGATGGGAAGTGGAGAGGAAGATGGCATTTTAGAACGCAGCAGGCAACTGCAAATGAAGGACCTACAGCAGCCTTCACAGACTCTGAACAGGGAAAAGGAAAGTGGATTTGCATCCTGCTTCCTACACATTTGGGAGAGTGGGGGCGGGCCACCAGCAGGGAGGGGAGGGGAGGGGAGGGGAAGCCAGGGACCTGAGCAGCCCATTCAACAATGGAAGCCACAGGATGGAGCCAGGGCCACGTGCCAGCGAGAATTGGGCCTCATGCTCTGAGCTGACCTCAGGGACCAGCCCACCCCTCAGGCCCAGGGAGCAGAAGCCCAGAGACAAATACCATGGAGGACTAGGCCGCACCCTCTGCACCAATTTCAGGCACCCAACACCCAGCTCACCCGGGAGGACCAGGAGATAGAGGCTTAGGGTCAGTCGCCAGGGAGGTGACTTCAAGTTTCTACCATCCAGCCCAACCCCCAGGACCAGGGTAGAGACCCAGGGCAACCTCCAGAGGAGACTCCGCCAGGCTCTGCAGCTCACTGGTTTGCGGGGCCCCAAGGCAGGTGCTGACTGCGTACCTTCAGCCCTGGTCACATACTCACCATTTTTATCTTCCTTGGGGACCCGGAGTTCTCTTGAGGAACCCCTGAGCACCAGAGATCTCCGGGACACGGGCTGCTCAGAATCACCTAGGCCTTCAGGGAAGAGCACATGGGGCCCAGGAAGGAAGAGCGGAGTTGGTGAGGAAGAAAAGCCCGCGAGACTTCCAAAGCCCGCCCTTCCCCTCTGTTCATGAATCTGATTGGACAGTTCCACCCCAGAAACACTAATGGGCCTCCTCCAGGAACACCTCTGCCTTATGACAGACAGCTAATGTTATCCAATCACTTCCTAAAATTCCCTAGAGTGACAGATCCTTGGTCCCAGTCCTTTTCAGGTGGAGTGTCTTTGCTGGGTTGGAAAAATAACCCAGTTAGAAGCCTTTGCTTGGAACTTGGTAAGGATGGGATTAAGCTATGGCTCTGGGAGACTGCTTTCCCAGCATGGGTGATTCCCTGGGTGTGAACCCACCACAGAAACAAAGACAATTTAAAAAAAAGTTACTTGAGGAGGCTGAGGCAGGAAAAGCCCAAGGTTCAGGTCAGGATCTACAGTATTACCCGTGTTTACGGTGACGGGTCCTTGCTTCCCCAAATGCTGAAGTATAACACCAGAGAAGCACGTGGAGAGTGGAAAGTGGAAGGCTTAATTAAGGAAGAGCAGAAAAGATTCACCCCCACCCCCAGGAAGAAGGGGACTGGAAAAAAGAAATCCTTGGAAAAAAGAAGTCTTCTCTCTTTTACATCTAATGTCATCTTTTGTCCTCCCACATTCCTGTCTTTATTTCTCTTTATTGTGCATGTGATGGGGGTTGCAGGTGGAAGGACAAAGGGTGGGAAACTGGTGGACTGGTGGGGCAGGGAGCAGAAACCAGGGCAGGAACAGCCTAGGGTGGTTGGATTAGCATCTCCCTGTTTTACTGGGAGCTACTTCATTAACCCTTATTTAGGACCTGCCCAGGGTCATGGTGAAGTGGCTCCCTCTTTCTCCACAGAAAAGCCCTCTTCCCCATGGCTCATTTTAGGACTGTCACCAAAAGAGTCCATTGTAGATAAACCTCCTATTTTCATGTCTCCCTGTTTACTTGGCCACTGACCGAGAAGATACCAGCACTCCAGGTGCTGGACACCCCCTTACTAGTCATCACAAACCCATCCAGTATAGTACTTTGAAGAAATGTGCAAAGGAGGTCTCTGGCCTTGAGCTGGGCTTCACAGAGATGTGTACATTTTTAATATAAGTTACAATTGGGCTCCATGGTAACAGCTGGCAAGGGGAGGAAAAAAAGGGGAGAAGAAGCTCTCCCCTTCTCAGGTGCTGACCTTGAAGAGTTAACTTGCCCAGAACAGAGAAAGAAAAAGCTGCTTTTGTGTGAACTTCTGAGCCCCTCCCCTTACATGCTGGGTATAAAACTCTGAAACTCCCTGAACTTGGGGTTCAGGGGATTGATTGATTACAGCAAAGGCTGCACCCTCTGAACCTGGCTGCAGGCAAGTAAAAGTGTTTCCTGCTATGTTTGGTGCCTTGCCTCATTTGTCCCTACAACAATGGAAAATTAATATTTCAATTTCTCAGGTGTTGTTCTGGTTTTCCCAGGTTCAGATTAGACTCCATTTTCTTTATGGTTCCTATTGGACCACATTAACCTAGCTACATAGACTCTTCTCTTTAAACCTGGCTTCACAAACAGGGAAATCCTATCTGAAAATAAAATAAAAGGGTTGGAGATCTAGCTCAGGGATCAATCCCCACAGGGAATATACCACATAACCTCAAAGAAAAAGATACCTATATCCATATATAGAATCACTTGGTGTGACCTCAGACAACTTAGCAAGACAGTCACAAAATTTTTGAAACAATATTTAAAGATGTCACATATATCACAATTGTGTGATATCTAAAAATAAAAAAAGTTTGACAATTATTTCTGTAATTCTCCTCACCTTCTGCCCCCTGATCATTTCAGGAGATAGCCTGAGCTAAGAAAGTAAGCAATTGGTGTTGGTGATTTGACCCAGTGTTCTGTCCCCAGCAGAACAGGGGAAAATAAGGAAGTGGAGTGAATCCTCTAAGGCAGCAATGTGCACTGGAAATAAAATGGCTGCTTTGTGCTTAATGTCCAAGTTCTACATTCCACTATTAGGGCAGTTCTAGGAAGTGACCTGACTCTGGTGATCCCACACATCAGGTCATCCGTTTACCCCCAAACCAAACAGAAAATGTCATGATGAAAAGCAGGAAAGGAACTTTGATCAGTGAAGCTACACCAGGAAGACCAGGGCACCATGTCCTTAGCTGTCTCTTCAGGGCTGTCTAGGACACTCAGGTTTTATAGAAAGGGCAATCAGTCATAGGCATGTGTGTAGAGGGCACACTGTATGTAGGTTAGCTGTCATCTGTGGCTTCAGGCATCTGTGGGTCTCATAAAATGTCTGTGAGCTCATGGTCATGTGCCCCCTTGACACACTTCACCCCATTGCATGTTATGCTCCAATTCAGGGCCCCCAAAAGACCACAAGAGGCCAAGATCCATGTAAGCAGCAAAAAGGTATTTATTGTGAGCTAGCTCAGTCCTCCATGTGCACACAGCAACTGCTGATGCTGAGAGGCCCCAAACCCAGGGTATGCAGCAGTTTTATGCACTCTTTGGGGAAGGCAGGGACTTCACATGCATCATAGCATCTCTTAGCAAATCATCACACACCGCAGGGAAATTATAAAACAACTCAAAAACATGATTAGCACATTCACTGGTGGGAACAATTGGGTAGGGGTGAGTGGCTGGAACAAGAGGGGGATTCCTTTGAACTGATTGGTTTAAGCCAAGAAGGGTGTTCCTGCTGAGCTCTGGGGTTTCCCAACATGTCATCAACCTCCATAAACTACTGGGAGGGTCATCTGGCATCCCAGGTATTTTCCCTGTATCATGCTAATGGGTGGCTGCTGGGAGGTTGCTATGGGTCCCCACCTAGCCTGACTAAGTCAGGGACACCTAGCACAGCAGATCTCTCCTGTTATTTTCAGATAAACAACTCAGCAGGGTGGGAGGGTTAGTGTATGCCTAGGAGTGCTCTGTAGGTATTTCTAAGGACAAGGGTCACACCACCCCCCTCCTTGGACAGACTTTGCTCTGAGGTAGAGGCTGGTTTTTCATGCAGAGGCTGACCTGAATTCATCTCTCAGGTAGGATCCTCTCCCTTGTGTTCTGTCCATGTCAGTGGTTCAGAGGCACCAACATGTTCAAGAAAAGCCACAAGCCCACCAGCTCCTGCCTGGTAAGCACCAAATCCCTAGCTGTTGACCTAGGGCTCTCACTTCCTGGGTTTCAACTGATAGTTAAACCAGAAAGAAACAATACCCCTGCTCAGCTTGGCCCATAAAGCCTGCATATGAAAGCCCACTTGGGGCACATATGGCCTGTGGCGTTGATACCGCTGGTTACTGGGGAGGAGTTCTGCCCCCTCACACATTGAAGCTTGAACATTAGCGAAGCAAGCCCAGGCAAGCACACAAAGCAGGCTTTATTCAAAAATGAGGAATGTGGACTTCTCCTCAGGAGGAAGAAGGGAGCCATCCTGGTATTCCCAGAAGGGAGGTGTTCAATCTTTATTTTGTGAGTCCTGGTCTGCCTTTGTTCTCCATTCCTTTCCCCCTTATCTTTCTCCTTCCTGCCTTGGTGCCTAGGCCCAGACATGCTTGGTGAGATGGCACAAAGGTGACAAACAGGGGGGCTGAAGGGGGAAGGGCAGGATGGAGCAGCCAAGGACACATTAACAACCTTGTAGCTCTCTGTAGGGAGGGCCAATTCCTGAGACAGGATATCTCAGCAACAGAATGGAGCAAGGGCAGGTTCTTGATGAGGGGGGAGCAAGTGCTCTGAAGGAACCAATATTTCTGTTCCTCAGAGGACAGTCTGCAACTTGCCAGACTCACTCAATTGACTCCATTTTCCTGTCTGTACTGACTGCCTGTCTCATTCTGGCTCCAGTATCTACCCCTTCCTGGAAAGTAAATACAATTGTATTCTTACTCTTAGCTTGGACTTGGTTAAGTCTTTCACATCCTGCACAGTAACCCAAAGTCATTCCACCTACCAATATTACCCATGGACATGGGGGGGGGCTAACATATGCACAGTCATATTCCCAAAAGTGTGGAATTGTGGCCACATACCAGTTGGGGGATGAGAACTCAACTGCAGGGGCTTTGTTCTCCACTCTGTGCTGGGCATTGAATCCATGGCAGGGCCACATTAGGCCTGAGCTATGTCCCCATACTCCTTTTTATTGTCCTACAAAGAAGGTGGGTGGGAGCATAAATGTAATGGATTTGAGTATAAATCTCTGATGAACCCAGCCTAATTCAATCTTAAAATTAGGAGCCATCTCATCATAAAATCATGAAAAGTTAATTTTTGTTTTACTATAAATTTCTAGCCTTGCTGGGAATCCCTCCCCTGGGCTTGTGCTCACCTATGCCTGGCTTTCCCTGGCCAGACAACAATCCTCTCTAAAACCTTTGTGGTGCCTCATAAATCCTGGCTCCCCCTGACAAGTAACAACCCTCTTGAAAACCACAGTGGTGCCTCATAAATTTTGATGTAGGGATTTGAATTTATTGACTATCCCACGTGCCAATCATTTGTAGACACACCCTCATGGACACACACAGAATCTCATTAATCAGCAGTATCTCTTAATCCAATCAGGATGACAATTAAATGTATCATTACTCATAGTATGGAATACCCCCTTCTCTCCAGCTGATAGTCTCCACTGTTTTCAAAATATTGCATTGGTATAGGGTGTTTGTTAGTTACTAAACCAGTGTTGAATATTATTTGACAAAGAGAATGGATGAAGCAACATGTTATGATAAGCCAAAGATCATCCTTTACCTTAGGGTTCCTCCTGGAATCATGTGAACATCATGCATGTTGAGTATAGATTTCTCATGCTGTCCATCTCTCCTGGCCTCCACTACACATTTGGTGGGATATTTTAGATCTCAGTGACCTTTAAGGTAATTAGATCTCAGTGACCTTTAAGGTAATTAGGAGTTTTCTGTTTTTCTCTTTCTTTCTTTTTCTTTTTTTTTTTTTTTTTTGGTTTGGTACTCCTGAGATTAAACCCAGAGATATTATACTACTGAGCCACATCCCCAGTCATTTTTATACTTTATTTTGAGATGCAGTCTCACCAGGTTGCAGAAGGCCCAGCTAAGTTGCGAAGGCTGCCCTCACATTTGCAACACTCCTGTCTTAGCCCCTGCAGCAGGAAGGATCACAGGTGTGCCCCACTGTACCTGGCTGTATGTTGTGGACTTTAACAATGGAAATATAACTAGACTTTAAAATCCACTTCTTTCTTGCCTCCTTAATAATAGTCCATCCCATTTGGCACTGAATAAATAAACCTGGGCCTCAATGGATATTTAATGTTGGTATGAATTTAGATAATTAGTAAAAAAAAATTGAGAAAAGTAAATTATTTCTAAATATAATTTCAAATAAACATGAAAAAAATCAGATTGATAACCTCATTTATTATGATGCTTCAGTAACTTAGTTATTAGCAAGTAAAAACACACTATTTACAATCAAATAAAACTACAATAATATCTATCATTTTCTTTTTCTATAGGACTGTCAATGACTCACCTACCATGAGATGGACATAATTATTCTGATTTAAAATTTTGCAAAAAGAGAGAAGAGAGATAATGAATGACACATAAATCAGATATGTATCCTTGGGTGTCAAAAAAGCCACCACAGCATCTGCTTTATTACCTGTGTTCCAGTCTTCTAACATTGTAACACCTATCTATAAGGTTATATTAATAAACAGAGTCTGCATATAAACATAATATAAACAGAGTGTGTTTGTATTAATAAAACCTCACATGGAAGCTGCCTTAACCATCATGAATTTGTTTCAATAACAGAAATGAAAGGGTAAAGTTTCTAAGCTGGAGGGCTTGAATTAAAATGTAAAAGATTAGGTATTATTGAGTTCCTCTGTTACACCCAGATTCCTGAGATAGTTAAGACCACACCCTACTAGCCATTTAGCCTAGGGCCCTGTGCAGTTTGTCACAGGGCCTGAACCAATTACTTTGAATGTGTACCCTGCTTAGGAATGACCAATCACCTCCGCCCAACCTGTTCCAGCCAATCACGTCTCAGAGTTGTTGTTCAATTTCCCCGCGCCTCATGATGATTTGTTCTGATGTATGCAAAGCCCCCCGCCCTCTCCAAAAAGTGTACTTAAGCTCTGCTTGACCTTTGCTTGGGGCTCTAGGCTGCTCTCCCTTCTTGAGTAAGCACAGAGACACAGAGCCCTGGAATGGATCCTCAATAAATATCCCCTTTTGCCAATTGCATGGAGTCAGTCTCTTGGGTGGTCTCTCCCTCTGACATTTCCCTAGACCCTTACAGAAAGATATTTTTTCTTATGTAAAAATACATCAAATTGAGATCAGTGGTCCAATTTCATTTTTATCCATTGAATCAGCTGAAAGTACCTTTCCAGAAGCCCATGTCACAATGTTTTCACTTGCTTTGCTTTTCTTACATTCCCTCCAAATCATGAAGTCTCCATTTCAGCAGCACTTACAATATCAAGAAATATGCTCTCCAAGAAAAAAAAATCTGTTCCAACCGGTTGTCCCATTTGGTCAACTCAATTTTGGCTGAATGAAATTTGTGTTTCCCTCAGACTACAAGTAAAAACAAATTATAAATCACAGCCAGGCAAAGATGACACAAACACAGTTCTAAATGGGGGCATGTTCCAGGGAGCATAATACATCCAGGGAGCCCTGCAGTCTTCCCCTGGGTGGGCACAGGACAGGTCAATGGAGGTCCTTAAATCACACTATCACAGCAGATCAGAACCCAAGTTCTCTGCTGGAGGCCCTGTCTCCTACTGGCAGGGTACCCAGGGTGTGGGCAGAGTATACCAGGGTTCCACAGGACAGGGGGAGTAGTCCACTCTGGCACACACCAGGTTGACCCTGGGGCCCAGTGTACCAAGACTCTACAGCAGGAGGAGATGCCAAACGTGCACCATACACCATGTTGACCTGTGCAGAGTGGGGTCTGGCAGGAGTCCATGAGGCTAAGAGGGGATGTGTTTCCTGGTGGCCACCAAGGCCATCAAGAAAGAGGAATGTGAGTGTGGAGAACTGAGGGGACTCTGAGCTCAGGCAGTGCATGGAAGAAGGCGACAGTGAAGAGCAGATCCAGGCAGGACTGGGTGGTGCTGGCCCAGGAAGTTCATCAGACCCAGGAGTAAATGGGCATCCATGCAAGTGCCTCCTGCTCCACAGTCATTAATAGACCCAAGGACTAGCAATGTCCAGGCCTCTTGGGCACAATGACCCCAGCAGAGCACAGCAAGAACACCCAGAAGTTTATATCAACATGCAAAACCCCTTGCAGTACAGGGCAAGCACTGGAAAGATGGACCCTGGAAATTTACTGGCTGTAGGGTCAAGAGGGGTATTGCCTTCATGAAGGCTGACCACCTCCAGGGTCCTACACCCACTGTGGACTTCAAATGGGTCATGACTGCTGGTAAGGAAGCTCTAAAGTGTCTGGGAGCCTTGAAACTAGTGCTCCAGAATCCCATCAGAGACCCTGCTGTTGCTGTTAAAAGAAAAATTCCTGGCTACCATGTGAAATTTTTTGCCAGCTGAGGCTCTATTAGTGATGTGGGGCATACAAGGCTGGATGCCTGGGAAAGACTCAGGAAGCAGAGGCATTGACAGCAGGGCTCAGAAGGGTATCACCTAAGATTTTCTGTACCTTGATGTTGGAATTTTATTATCTTTACACCCGGGGTGGGGAGAGGGTGGAGGTTTATTCATTTTTATTTATTTTTTTTAGTAGAAGTCTACATAAAAATTTTTTTGGTTGTTCAAGAAAGTGAATTTTTAATCATTTTTGAGATTATTCACATGTCTTCCAAGCTTTACTAGAAAAGAAGCAGTCATATAATCACATATTCATTCTAACGCATATTGAGTTCTTTGCAAATCTTTTTTCTGATATTTGTTTTAAAGAACATTATGGTGAGGGTCTCTGGAGAAGCTTACTTAAGATTCTTAGGTGCAGAAGGGGGCACCAATACATTAGGACATTCAACTGGGGCCCTCCTTACCTAGTGTTGATCACAGGCTGTGTATGAAGAAAATCATCACATGATGGTTCCAGGGCTACTGAGGTTCCCTGAACACAGAGAGAAGTCCAGCCTGGGTTTTCCGGCATATTCCACCTAAGTATTAATCATGGTGATAAAAGCTAAATTGGATGTCAGTGGTTAAAATTCCCTGCTGTTAACGATGTTTAAGAAGAAAGGAACCAGATGAAAACATGGAGGAAAACCTGCAGTGCTTTATCTACTTACGTGGTCATCAGTGGGTCCACACACACAGCCACAGCAAACTCACCACCTGAGCTAGGGGATGGCTCACTGCTAGAGCACCTTTCTAGCAGGCATAAGGCAGATTTGGGTTCCTGGCACCAGGGAAAGAGAAGAAATAGAAGGGAACTCAATGAAGTACAGGGCAAAGTATATTTTGAGGAGATGCCTCTCGTAACAACACATACAAATTACAACTTTTATAATGCCCTTTAATGTGCCTACTTACAACACAACACATGAGACTTAGAAGAAACACGAGTGACACAGTAGTGGTCCCAGAGTCATCAACAGGCCAATAAGGCACCAAGGAAAAGGAAGAGGCCAGTTGTAGGGCACAAAGGGTCACATCTCTATGGTCCCAGCATCTAGGAGGCTGAGGCAGGGTGACCACAAGTTTGAGGCCAGCGTCACCCCATCTCAAAAAATAACAATAAAAGAGCTAGGGGGAAGCTCAGTGTGGAGCAATCCTGAGTGAAATCTGAAGGAAAGGAGGAAAAAAGAGACATTTAGCCAATCTACCCAGAATGCTGGAGTGCACAGGCCTCAACTCACATACACAACGTGTAAGCAAACTTTAGAAAGACACAAAACAATGAGCTGAGAAGACATGACTTAATACTTCATTTTTGAGAAAAATATAGTGGGCAACAATGTTGTGAGAAAAGTCAAAGAAATCAATAGTTGCATTACACAGAGAGGATGAAAGAACTGCACTAGGGAGAATATGCAATGAAAGGGTGACTTGATCTTGTACATGCGTGTGCACGTGGGTATGGGTGTGCAAGTGTGGGTGGCACAACTCAGCCCTCTCAGTTGTTTGCTTTTGTAGTGTCACTTGGTGCTTTAGATAACACTCACATGAGCACCAGGGCACATTCCATAGTCTCTGTGACTCTGCAAAGTTGATTATCTGGTGTCTGGTGCACAGAGGGAACAAAACAATGTTTGTGAAAAAAGTTTCTGTAATACTCATGTTGATTACTTACATTTCATTTTATCATAAGATCTTAATACAAATGAATAGTTTTTTTCCTTAAATATTAAAACAATTCTCCCACCCTCTTTTCAACAAAAATTATCGAAAATAAAATTTTTCAAAATGGACTTCAGTTAAGTCCAACTGGAAATATAAAAATTGGGGGTATAAGCTGTGAATTAATGTCTTTGTGATGCTCAGAATCACTGTAGAATCTTAGAGCTTTAATGGTATTAGTATACATAAACACAGTAAAAAGGAATTCTTGCCTATGAATCAATTAAGACTTGGAAACTCTACAAAAACCAGGCATATATTGATTTACATCAAAGTCTCAAGAAACATCAAGGAGCCAGGCATGATAGCACATCTGTAATCCCAGTGGCTATAGTTTCAGAATCACAAGTTCAAACCCAGCCTCACCAACATACTGAGGCCCTTGGAAAGAATTTAAAAAATTCTTCAATCAAAATTTAAAAATAAATAAATAAAAAGGGGTAGGGATGGGATCAGGGCTTATGCACTTCAGATATGGTGGTGGTGGTGGTGATGATGACGACTATAATTAAAATAGTAATGTTTATTTTCTTTGGCCCTGAATTCTATGACCCTGGTAATTATATTTAAAACTTCTCACAGTTTTTAATCTTTTCACAACATATATAAGAGTCATAAGATATATGAGGAGACATAAAATATCATATTATTCATAAACCTGGAAAAAGTTATTTTTAATTATGAGACCTGAGTCATAAAATCATTTGTTTGTTTTTTCTTTTTAAAGAGAGAGTGAGAGAGGAGAGAGAGAGAGAGAGAGAGAGAGAGAGAGAGAGAGAGAGAGAGATTGAGAGAGAGAATTTTTAATATTTATTTTTTAGTTCATGGCGGACACAACATCTTTGTTGGTATGTGGTGCAGAGGATCGAACCCAGGCCGCAGTATGCCAGGCGAGGGCGCTACCGCTTGAGCCACATCCCCAGCCCATAAAATATCATTTGTTTGCTAAGATCTTTAGTGGAAAAAAATGGGTAATATGAGAGAAATTGGACTCAAGGGAAGAAGAGAGATGAAAACTCTAAAAAAAAAATTAAAAATCTGCCAATACAGGTTAATACATGTTAACTACAAATCTCGTGTACTATTCTATAACATACTTCTATGTACAAAATCATACTACACACTAGACTTTGCGCGCGCGCGCGCACACACACACACACACACACACACACACATAGTAAATATAAGATTATGTCATCATAGGGGAGAGTTGACTACAGATCAACAAATATATAGAGAAAAATTAAATCTAAAAAGAAGACATATTTAACAGGGAGAAACATGTTGCTTTCACATCTTCATGCTGACACAATTCCTACATCCACTCCAGGGTGCATTCTCATTACCTCTGAATAGACAAAAAAGAAATGAAAGTCCACACCCTTTTTACAAACCTAGAGTGGTTTTCTAAGAAAAAAAAAATTAGGTTTTTTGCTGAAGGAGTTGCATGACTGTAATTCCACTGGAAAAGCAGGCTGAGGCAGGGAATCACAGATTCAAAGTCAACCTCTGCAACATAGTGAGGATATAAGCAATTCAGTGACACCATATCTAAATATTTGGAATAAAATAAAAAAGATCTGGGATGTGGCTCAATGGTTAAGTGTCTCTGAGCTGAATTCCTGGTACCAAGACAAGTAAAATAAAATAAAGTAAAAAATTCCCTCAAGTTTGATGAGTAAGTTTAAAACAAACTGTAACAACTGAAGGTCTCACCACATTTTTATATACAAGGCTTTTCTTCAGAGCAGGTTCTCCCATGATACTCAAAAAAAAAAAAAAAACTGGAAAGATGAAACTGTTACCACATTGTTTAAAGAGCAGTTGGGTTTTCCCTGATATGAATCCTTTTATGTCTTTGGAGGAACCTGTGAAAGCTGAATATTGCCCCACACGGCTTATCCACAGGACTTTCTACAATGTGAGTCCATTCATACAATGAAACAAAACTAGAACACCTGAGCCCTTTGTATTTCTTAATTGCATAAAATTTATTCATTTTGACATGAATCTTTCAAGAAGAATCTTCCCAGTCCTTAGAAAAAAGTGGGAAATTTTGAAGACTTCCCATATTTCCCACATTCTCGGGGCTTCTCTCCATGAGTATTTTCATATAGGAGAAGCAAAGCAGGGCTGAGGTGGGAAGCTGACAGGATGTATCCAATCCTCCACATTCCGAGGGGTTTTGTCCCAGTGTGAGTGAAATGGCTTTGAAGGCACCAGGGAAAATGGAATGCTTTTCCAAATTGTTTAAATTTAAATCATTATTCATTTATATGTGGTGGTGTAGGCCCTTAATCCCAGGGTCTCCGGGAGCTGAGGCAAAAGGATCACAAATGTCACCCAGACTCAACAACTTGAAGACACCAAGGAACTCCACAAGTCCCTGTCTCAAAATAAAAAGTAAGGGGCTGGGGATGTGGCTCAAGCGGTACGCGCTCGCCTGGCATGCGTGCGGCCCAGGTTCAATCCTCAGCACCACATACCAACAAAGATGTTGTGTCCGCCAAAAACCAAAAAATAAATAAATAAATATTAAAAAAAAAATAAAAAGTAAAATGGATGTGGCTCAGTGATAGAGGACCCTCAGACTAAAACCCCAGTACAATTTAGAGATAGATAGAGAGATTGATTCATTGATTTGGACATGTGAGAACTTTCTTCTCTTTGAATATGACAAGTAATACTGAATTCCCACATATCACATTCAAAGAATTTTTCCACAGAAAACTTACTACACGTTAATAAGTGAAACCAATCTCTCTGCACGAAGTGTTCCTTTATGGAAGCAAAGCTGAGCAGATGTAACAAAGGCTTTTCCACATTGCTTACAATTATAGAGCTTCTCTCCAGTATGTATTCTTCCATGTTTTTGAAGGTCAGTGGATGTAGCAAAGGCTTTGCCACAAAGCTTATTCTTATAGGGCTTCTATCCAGTATGAAGTTTTTCATGTGAGTGAAGGCCAGACGACTGAGTGAAGGCTTTTCCATACTGCGTGCACTTATAGGGCTTCTCTCCAGTATGTGTTCTTCCATGAATCTGAAGATAACTGGGTGTAGCAAAGGCTTTGCCACACTGCTTACATTCATAGGGCTTCTCTCCAGTATGAATTTTTTAATGTGACTGAAGGTAACTGAATCTAACAAAGGCTTTGCCACACTGCTTACATTCACATTCATAGGGCTTCTCTCCAATATGCATTCTTCCATGTCTGTGAAGGCTATAGGAACTTGCAAAAGCTTTTCCACACTGGTTACATTCATAGAGCTTCTCTCCAGTATGTCTGTTAAGGTCACAGGATCTAGCAAAGGCTTTTCCACACTGCTGACATTCATGGAGTTTTTCTCTAGTGTGATTTTTTAAGTGTGACTTAAGGCCAGAGGACTGAGTGAAGCCTTTTCCACACTGCGTACACTCATAGGGCTTCTCTCCAGTATGCATTCTTCCATGACTCTGGGGTAATTGATCCCAATTATGAAGGTGAAATAAAAATTATAGCCAGTTCTCCAAAGGGTATATCAATAATTTCACCAGGAGATAGAATAGCACAGTTACTAATAATACCAAGCCTACATGATAAATTTTCCAGTCATGCTGTAGAAAGAGGTTCCAAGGGATTAGGCTCCACAGGTGTAGATTGGGCTATGCTTTCTTTAAATTTAGATTCTCGCCCCATGCTAAAACTAAATATTCAAGGACATGAATTTAATGGGCTACTGGATACAGGTGCAGACCTTAGCATTATCTCTCGTCAAGAATGGCCAAAACATTGGCCATTACACCAAGCCACTCAAACGCTTCGAGGCCTAGGAGTGGCGACTAATCGCGATAGAAGTGCAATGGTATTAGATTGGAAGGATCCTGAAGGATGTGAAGGAACTATACAGCCATATGTATTGGATCATCTTCCCGTAAATTTATGGGGACGAGATGTCCTAGATCAATTAGGTTTGACATTAACAAATAATATCAATCAAAATGCACCCACTATTATGGCTAGACAAGGTTTTAGGAAAGGAAAAAGATTAGAAAAACAAGAACAAGGTATAGCAGCACCAAGACAAATAGATCAAGGAACAGACAGACATGGGTTGGATTTTCACAAAGGGCCACTGAGACAATAAAAATTACATGGAAATCAGAAAGACCAGTATGGGTTCCTCAGTGGCCCTTGACTAAAGAAAAGATACAAGTAGCCCATGATCTGGTCAAACAACAATTGGCGGAAGGACATGTACAACCTTCTGTATCTCCCCATAATACTCCCATTTTTGTCATCAAAAAGAAATCTGGAAAATGGAGATTATTGCAAGATTTAAGAGCCATTAATAATGAAATGGTCATTATGGGACCTGCTCAATCGGGGATTCCTCAATTGTCTGCTTTGCCAAAAACTTGGTATGTTTTAGTTATAGATATTAAAGATTGTTTTTTTTCAATTCCAATTCATCCTGAAGATAGTCCACGTTTTGCATTTACTATCCCTGCACTAAATCATGAAGGTCCTGATCAGAGATATGAAAGGAAAGTACTCCCTTAAGGGATGGCTAACAGCCCAACTATGTGTCAAATTTATGTTAACAAAGTAATCCAGCCACTTAGAAATCAAAATCCTGAACTACAAATATTTCATTATATGGATGATGTATTATTAGCACACAAAGCTAAAAACACGTTGCTAGAATGTTATGCCACACTTACAAACTTATTAAAAAATTATAATCTAGAGATAGCAATAGATAAAGTACAATTAAATTTTCCAATTAATTATTTAGGAATTCTATTATCCTCAACCATGGTCCGTCCACCAAAAATTCAAATACGAGTAGATCAACTCAAATCACTTAATGACTTTCAAAAGTTATTAGGTGACATAAATTGGATAAGGCCTTATCTAGGTATTCCAACAGGAGAATTGGGACCTTTATTTGATATCCTAAAAGGTTCATCAGATCCAAATTCACCCCGAATGTTAACGCCTGAAGCAAGAAAGGCATTAAAAATCATTGAAACATATATGGAAAATATGCATTTGGATAGAATTGATATGTTTGCCTTTATTATTTATTGTACTACCAACAAAATTTATTCCTACAGGAGTATTTTTGGCAAGAAGGTCCATTATTATGGATACATTTATCTTATTCTCCTAACACTATTCTTACTAGGTATCCTGAGGCCGTAGGACAATTAATACTCAAAGGAATAAAAGCAGCAAAGGGAGTGTTTGGAATTTCTCCCAATAAAATTATTACTCCATATACTATGAATCAAATTGATGAATTAGCTAATGAGTTAAATACTTGGGCAATAATCATGTGCAAATCTAATGTTTCATTTGATAACCACTTACCATCTAATCCTTCATTGTCATTTTGGTCATTGCATCCTGTAATTTTTCCAAAAATGACAAGAAAAACACCTATCATGAATGCTCCAAATATATTCACTGATGGGTCAAATAACAGTACAGCAGCAGTAGTTACACCTGATCAAACTTTTACATTTTTAGTACCCAAACAATCAGCTCAAAAGGTAGAGCTTAATATCGTATTACAAACTTTTGTGATGTTTAAAGATTCGGTATTTAATTTATTTTCTAATAGTCAGTATATAGTTAAATGCTATAATATCCCTTGAAGATGCTGGTAGGATTTCCCCTTCTTCTACAGTTTTCTCTTTATTTTCCACTATACAAAGTTTAATCTGGGACAGAAAAGATCCATTCTTTATAGGACATATCAGGGCACATACAGGATTGCCTGGAGCCCTTAGTTTGGGCAATGATTTAGCAGATAAAACTACACATGACATACATATTTTCTGTACACTAGAAGAAGCTATAAATTTTCATAAAAGATTCCATGTCAATGCTAATACTTTACAAAAGTGTTTTAAAATAACTAAGGAACAAGCTAGACAAATAATAAAACAATGTCAAAATTGTGTGACCTTTTTACCACAAGTTAATCTTGGAGTCAATCCTAGAGGATTGATACCTAACCATATTTGGCAGATGGACGTCACACACTTGCCAGAATTTGGAAAATTAAAATATTTGCATGTTACAGTTGATACTTCTTCTGGATTTTTGATGGGCTCCCTTCATGCCGGAGAAAAAACTAAAGATGTTATAGCTCATTGCTTACAAAATTTTGCCACTGTGGGCATTCCAAAACAGTTAAAAACAGATAATGCCCCTGGTTATACGTCTACTTCTTTTAAACAATTTTGCTCATCATTTGGCATTACTCATATAACAGGAATCCCATACAATCCACAGGGACAAGGCATAGTTGAAAGAGCTCATCAAACTATTAAAATGTACTTATTAAAGCAAAAAGACGGAATTGGGAAGGGGTATATATTCCCCAAAGATAAACTTAAAATAACCCTTTTTACTCTAAACTTTTTAAATTTGGTTTCATCAGGACTTAGTGCTGCAGAAAGGCATATGTGTCCAAAAAATGTACATATGCCCAAGGTACTTTGGAAAGATATTCTAACAGGACAATTGAAAGGTCCTGACCAGTAATTGTCTGGAGTCGGGGGTCTGTTTGTGTGTGTCCACAGGAAGAACAATAGCCGATTTGGATTCCAGAGAGATTCACCAAGGTTCTGACCCAGTGATTGTCTGGAGTCGGGGGTCTGTTTGTGTGTTTCCACAGGGAGAACAGCAACCGATTTGGATTCCAGAGAGATTAACTAAAGCGATTTCTACAGACCAAAAAGAAGATGATTTAGCTCAAATCCATAACAGCTGATATCCAAAACTCCAATTTGGCTATCCTTACATCTGCGACAGAACCAGGATGCTTTTTTCAATATCTATTTTATTATTGCCCTTTCCCATATCATGAAGTTCTATTTTGTTTTTTTTTTTTTTTTTTTTTTTGAGCTCATACTGACCTAGGTTAATGTTTTGCTGATCAGTTCTATTTTTTTTTTGGACTATATAGAGTTTTTAAACATTGCAATAGAGATTTTACCTGTAAAAAGTTATAAGGCCTTTATTATTATGTTATGTGTTGTATGTAGTATATTATGTGTGCACACTTGTGTTTTGTGTTATATGTTTGAATGTACGTATGTCCATATATCATATATGATGAGCGCTCATGAAAAAATGGATCCAAATATTTTTTTTTTATTTCTCGTGATTTAAATGGTTTAATTTAAATTGGGTAAACTTAAAACTGTTAAGAATTGTTTTAATATGTAAACGAAAAAGGAGTTTAACAGATCTGTTTGTTTACTTTCACTTTTTCTTTTCATTATATTTAATAATTCTTTTCAAGATAATGTAAATTGTTAAGAAAATTGTTTTCTTTTATTGCCTTCTGGAATGTTACACAATTTTTTCTTTAGCCATTATTGCCAGAATTCCTATCTTCATCACAGTGCTGGTGAAGACAATGTAAATTGTTAAGAAAATTGTTTTCTTTTAGTGCCTTCTGGAATGTTACATAATTTTTTCTTTAGCCATTATTGCCAGAATTCCTAGCTTCATCCTAGTGCCAGTGAAGACAAAGATAAAACTAATCTACAGCTTCTGCAATAGCCATCACTGAACTGCTTACAGAACTTGCCTAGACTATGTGTCACTTGTATGCATTGTGAACTCACTTGTATGGATTGTGAACTATCTGTTAGTGCATCAACTTTTGGTAGTGTTGGGGTATTTTTGCTCGTATTCTTGATGACAAGAACCGTCAATTGGCTTGGTGTATCTTCCTCCTTTCTGCTTGTCATGATCATTCAGCTAAAATTTGGGGGCCAACAGAGGTGAGGCAAAGAACCTCACCCCCCCACTGGTACAAAGACCTCTCCACAGGTGTGGCTGTATACTGGACCGGTAGTCAATGACGGGTAAGATCCAATTACAATGGTACCAACCTAAGACAGGAGGCTGATGCCCTGAGGTCAGCTCATCCGAAGACGGGTAAGGACCATATGTAGTATTGGACAAACTAAGGACAAACTAAGGTTTAAACAGAGAGGTCCCTAAGCCACATACTTGTTGTTTAAACAGAGAGGGGGAGATGTTGAGAGCCACAGCCAAAGGGGCCCCAGCAAACTTCCAGCTGCCAGCAAACTTCCAGCTGCCGGCTGATGATTGGCTCACAGTGGCCCCAGTAACATCTAGCTGATTGGCTCCTCTGTGGTGATATTCATTGGGCTGTTTCCCTGCCCTTCAGACTGCCAGCTGATGATTGGCTCACAGTGGCCCCAGCAACATCTAGCTAATTGGCTCCTCCACGGAGCTGCTCATTGGGGGACTTCTTTGGCTCTGCCCATGCAACCCAGCCAATCGGCCTCCAGAGCAGGAGGATTGTGGGAGGTTGAGAGGCTGGTGTGGGGGTGAGAGGCTTGTGGAAGCCGGTGGTGGCAGTTGGGCTCTGAGGGTTTTTCCCTGAGGAGCTGTTTTCTTTGGTGTTTGTATTTCTAAAAATAAAGTTAGTTTCTTTTGACAAGTGGCTCCTGAATTGTGCCAAGCCAGACTTTGGCAAAAGGGCTGTCAGGGATGAGGGATGGGGACATGTGCCCTTTGCATAACCTTCCTGGGATCCCAGGAAGAGGCTCCCAGTTTCCCATATCATCAGAGCTGGAGGGAGTTATTGGAGCTCCTTAAGCCCCAGCTTCACCTGCCTCTGTGGAAGAGGGTGCACCTGACCTTGTGTGAGGAGCTTCTTCCACTGACAGGACTTTGACCTGCAGGCCAGGAGACTGTGAGTCAGGTTGGGTGTTCACAGGGCCATCCTCAGAACCATGGACTGGTCTCCTCACCCCCACAACTCATTGTGCTCCAGTTGTCATCATTCAACAGTGACCACGTGACCCTGTCTTGTGGAAAAGGGCCCCAAGCATCACCTGCCAACAAGTAGAAGAGGCCACAATCATTTAGCTTTAGGAAACCAGGAGGCCTGAGACTGAAGCCATCCAAGACTCTCTGACCAAGCCCAAGGTAGGAGACAACCTTGAGCAGAGCATGGTCATTAGCACAATTCTGGTCTCTTCAGCAAGAGCAGCAGAGCATCACCTCATTCTCTGACCCCCCTTCACACAGAAGGAAACCAAGCCTCTTGAGACACACCCAAAACAGAGGCCAGGGATGGAGCCAGGATTCCTGTCCAGCTGTCTGACTTCTTAAGCCCATGTGTAGTCTGAGCTTCCTTCAGATCAAGGCAATCCCCATCCACTCAGTCCCTCTACCTTTCACTTTCAAACTAGAAAAAGTGGGCTGAGAGGATTCATAGGGGCGTTTTTCTGGCCAGGCATCTAGTATGGATGGGCTGGCACTGGGGTGGGCAGCAGAGTCTCAGTCTCAGTCCTCTCCTCCCACTCCAAATCCCTCTCCAGGGAAATTCCTGTGTCTAGGCTGTTTTGCATCCCTTGCTGCCAGAGGACAGCCCCACCTCAACCCCAAGCCCTTTGTGGCTCTCCTGACCATGGGAAGCTGCTCATCCAGCAGGACTCCCTGACACCCATCTGGGTTTCACCTTCCTACTCAATTGTTTGAACAGGCCAGAGCACAAGGGTGTATGCACCCAAACAGCAAGGAAGAAGATCTGGGGCAGAGTTGGGTCTAATTCTCACTATATTGCTTGTTCTGGGCCACATGACCTGATGAAATATGGGGATGAGGCATTTAGTCAGGCCTGGGATTGTCACTGTCATGGAAATGGGTGTTGCAGAGGTCTGTGCAGAACCCCAGATTATATCAGCAACCCAGGTGGCCTGGTCCCTGATCCCCAGCCTAAGACCTGTGTGTCACTCTTCCCTTGGCAGGAGCGCCCTCCAGATTTCAACCTTCACATGGGAGGAAGATGTGGCATGTCTGTCATTCTGTCATTGCTTTCCCACTCATTGTCCTTGTGACACCTGACTCTTCTGTTAGACATGAGGTCCTCTTTCAGGTGCCAAAGTCAGCTTGCATTTTCAGCTGACCCTGAAGGGTTCATATTGGTAAGAACGTGAACGGAGGAACATGTTGCTTTTATATCCCGGGGAGGCCATGAGGGCAGATCATCTAACATTATGTGGACTCTACAGGCCTTTGTGTGTCCTGGACTGTGTTTTTGGTTTCTGCAATAGCAAACCCAAACAAACACAGAACCAAAGTCTAAACTCTATTTGACATCAAACTCAGGGCATACCATCTCGTTAATGAAATATTTTGCTTTGTGCCAGGTGTGGTGGTGATGCCTTAATCCCAGCCATTAGGGAGGCTGAGGAAGGAGGATCAAGAGTGCACAGGCAGCCTCAGCAAAGGCCAGGTGCTAAACAACTCAGTGAGACCCAGGCTCTAAATAAAATACAAAATGAGGCTGGGGATGTGGCTCACAGATTGATGCCCCTGAGTTCATTCCTGGTACCTCTGGGTCCCTCCAAAAAGAAAAGCCTACTCTTTTTTTCCGATTGGCAGAATCCTAGCCTCTGGTACAGTAGTCATTTTGCTGCTCCTTTGCTAGCAAACAAGTTTCTTTTTCTTGTAATCTCACAGCTTGTCCTCATTATTGGATTGGCATTGGGAAAGAGGATGGAGGCTTCAGGAACACCTTAAGCTCATGTATATATGTCTCTTGGCTGTTATCTCAATAAATTTTGGTTTTAAAATATTTTGCCTGATGTTGGGGAGGTAGTATAGTAGTATTGTTTTCATAGTGTAGGACTGTTTTTATGGTGTAAGACTCACATTCTCTTATTTTCAAACTCTTTTTTTTAAAGAGAGAGTGAGAGAGGAGAGAGAGAGAGAGAGACAGAGAGAGAGAGAATTTTTAATATTTATTTTTTAGTTCTCGGCAGACACAACATCTTTGTTGGTATGTGGTGCTGAGGATTGAACCCGGACCGCACGCATGCCAGGCGAGCACGCTACTGCCTGAGCCATGTCCCCAGCCCTTCAAACTCTTTTATACATTTGTATCCCAGCAGTGACCCCTGCGCATAGCACGGAATTGGACCTTGTTTTCATTCTGTCTGCTGATCTCTACCTTAGGGTAGGATTGTTCAGTCAATTGCCATATAATGTCACTGTTGATGTAGTTCCATTGATGTCTGCCCTTTTACACTCTTCTATTTTCTTATGTCTTTTTCCCCCTCTATTCTTCTTCAAGGTGTTGTTTTTTTTAAACTGGTCATTGAGCTTAGGAGTGCTGTGACACTGAACTACATTCCCTGCCCGTTTTAAATTGTATTTTGAGAGAGGGTGCAGGTAAGCTGCAAAGACTGGCCTAGCATTTTCGACCCTCCAGGCATTTTCAGCACCATCCCAGGATACAGCTCTTTTTTGTTGTTGTTGTTTTCTAATAAATGATTTATTCAATGATTTTTTTGATTTTTTAAATGTATTGGCCTAGTGATGTGGGCATGTGTGAAAAATATGCTCAGTTGGCCAAACCTACAGATGGCCTTGTTAGAGACCTGGCACTCTTAAACCACAACACCGGAAAAAGAACACAGACTCCAATTTTGAATCAAACTAAATCAAAGTTATATTTACATATCCAAGAGCTGGCCATGTCTGTCTCTCCCTATACCCTGGACTAGAGATAACCCAGCTCTCTAGGAACAAATTTGTACAGTACAAATGTTTGCAGAGAGAGGTGTCTTGAGAACTTACAGATATCGGGATTTGGACAAGCATAATACAAAGGCAGGTAGGAGGTTAATGAACTACATGGCTTAACATTTCAAGGTAGGGAATAAATTCAGATCCCAACATTAGAATGTATGAGGTACCACTGAGGTTTCAGAGAGGGTTGTTATCTGGTCACCAGGAGCCAAGTATGGGTGACTTCAAGGCATGGGCCGGCATTCCAAACAAGTTTAGAAATTGCAGTAATTTTTAGTAAAACAAAAATTAGTTTTCATGAGTTTTGGACAAAACGGCTCTCAATCTTAAGATGGAATTAGGCTTGGTTTCAGAGTTGTATTCTCAAACCCATTACATTTATGCTTTCACCCACCTTCTTTGTACCACAATAGCAAAACTGCTGAGGATGTGTAAGGGTCCCACGAACATCCTCGGAGGAAGAGACCACCAAGAGACCAGCTCATGCAACAGCAAAAGGGGATTTATTGATTGATTGATTTATTTATTTATTTTAATTTTTTTTTAAATAAAGAGGGGGGGAGAGAGAGAGAGGAAAGAGAGAATTTCAATATTTATTTTTCAGTTTTCAGCGTACACAACATCTTTGTTTGTATGTGGTGCTGAGTTTCGAACCCGGGCCGCACGCATGCCAGGCAAGCGCGCCACTGCTTGAGCCACATCCCCAGCCCTTAAATTTTTTTTTTTAAAGAGAGAGTGAGGAGAGAGAGAGAGAAAGAGAATTTTAATATTTTGTTTCTTAATTTCCGGCAGACACAACATCTTTGTTTGTATGTGGTGCTGAGGATCGAATCTGGGCTGCACACATGCCATAAGGGCTCGCTACTGCTTGAGCCACATCCACAGCCCCAGCAAAAGGGGATTCATTGAGGATCCAATCCAGCGCGCTGGGGCTCCGTGCTCACTCTACAAGGGAGAGCGGCCAAGAGCCAGAGCAGGGGTTGAGCAGTGCTTAAGTACAATTTTTTTTAGTTCTCGGTGGACACAACATCTTTGTTGGTATGTGGTGCTGAGGATTGAACCTGGGCCATATGCATGCCAGGCCAGCGTGCTACTGCTTGAGCCACAACCCCAGCCCTCAAACAACAATTTTTTTTAAGAGTGAGAGAGGAGAGAGAGAGAGAGAGAGAGAGAGAGAGAGAGAGAGAGAGAGAATTTTTAATATTTATTTTTTAGTTCTCAGCGGACACAACATCTTTGTTGGTATGTGGTGCTGAGGATCGAACCCAGGCCGCACACATGCCAGTCGAGTGCACTAAGGCTTGAGCCACATCCCCAGCCCTCAAACAATTCTTAAACATGATTATCACATACATTGGGGGGAACAGGTTGGGCGGGAGTGATAGGTCACTCCTAAGGAGGGGATACATTCAAACTGATTGGTTATGGGCCCTGAATGCCTACGTGCCAAACTGCACAGGGTCCTAGGTTATTAAACAACTAAGTGGGCAGTACCCGGCATTGTCTTTACTGCTTCAGGAATTTCAGGTTCTGTGTGCAGTTCAGAAACTTTACAATACCTAGTCCTTTACATTTTAACTCAGGCTTGCAGCTTAGAGACTTTACCCTTTCAGATGGAGCTCAGGGGTTCTATACCTCTGTCATGGATTCAATGCCCAGTACAGGAGTGGAGGAGCACCTAGAGTTGAGTTCTCAGTTATAGAGGGGTATGTGGCCACTATTCCACACTTGGGGGAATATGACTGTTTATATGTAAGACCCCCTCCCCATTGTCATTGGTAATGTTGGTAGGAGACTGTATTTGGGCCAGTGCACAAGATGTGAAAGACTTCACCAATTCAAGTTAACAGTAAAAATACAATTGTATTTACTTTCTGGGAAGGGGTAGATACTGAAGCCAGAAACAGACAGGCAGTCAGTACAGACAGGTAAATGGAGTCAGGTCTGATCAAGGAGGCCAATTTTGAGTCAGTCTGGCCTGTTGGAGACTGTCCCCTGAGGGATAGAAATGTTAATTCCTTCAGAGCTTTCACTCCACCCTAATCAAGCACTGCCCTTGCTCCTTCCTGTTGCTAAGGTAGCCTCTCCCAGGAATTGCCCCTCCTTATAGAGAGCTATTAGATTGTTAATGTGTCCTTGGCTGCTCCATCCTGCCCTTCTCCCTTCAAACTTTGTGCCATCTCACCAAGCATTCCTGGGCCTAGTCACCAAAGAAGGAAGGAGAAAGATAAGGGGGAAAGGAATGGAGAACAAAGGAAGCCTAGGACTCATAAAAAGGCTGAACACCTTGCTTCTGGTGATTCCAGGATACAAAGCTATGGTCCCCCCTCCCTCCTGGGGAAAAGTCTATGTTATTCCTTTAAAAATAAACTTGCCTGGGCTTGCTTCTCTAATGTTCAAACTTTAACATGTGAGGTGGCAGAACTTCTCACCAGTAACCAGTAACCTCAACACCACAGGCCATATGTGCCCCAAGTGGGGTTTCATATGCAGGCTTTATGGGCCGAGCTGAGCAGGGGTATTGTTTCTTTCTGGTTTAACTATCAGTTGAAACCCAGGAAGCTGAGAGCCCTGGGTCAGCAGCTAGGGATTTGGTGCTTACCAGGCAGGAGCAGGTGGGCTTGTGGCTTTTTTTGAAAATGTTGGTGCCTCTGAACCACTGATAAGGAAAGAACACAAGGGAGGCGACCCTTCCTGAGAAATCAATTCAGGTCAGCCTGTGTATGAAAAACCAGCCTCTACCTCAGAACAAAGTTTGTCCAAGGAAGGGGGTGTGACCCTTGTCCTTAGAAATACCTACAGAGCACTCCTAGGCACTTACCCAGCCTATTGAGTTGTTTTCTATAAATAACAGGAGAGATCTACTTTGCTAGGTGTCCCTGAGTTAGTCAGGCTAAGTGGCTACCCATAACAACCTCCTAGCAGCCAGCCACCTATCAGCATGAGACAGGGAAAATACCTGGGATGCCAGATGACCCCCCCAGTAGTTTATGGAGGTTGATAACCTTTTGGGAAACCCCAGAGCTCAGCAGGAACACCCTTCTTGGCTTAAACCAATCAGTTCAAAGGAGTCCCCCTCTTGTACTAGCCAATCACCCCTACCCAATTGTTCCCAGCAGTGAATGCACTAATCATGTATTAGAGTTGTTTTATCATTTCCCTGCGGTGTGTGATGATTTGCTAAAAGATGCTATGATGCATGTGAAGTCCCTGCCTTCCCCAAAGAGTGCATAAAACTGCTGCAAAACCTGGGTTTGGGGCCTCTCAGCGTCACCAGTTGCTGAGTGCACAAGGAGTACTGAGCTACCCTGCAATAAATACCTCTTTGTTGCTTACAGGGATCTTGGCCTCTTGTGGTCTTTTGGGGGTCCTGAATTTGATCATAACATGCAATGGGGTGAAGTGTGTCATGGAGGCACGTGACCATTAGGTCACAGACATTTTATGAGACCCACAGATGCCTAAAGTCACAGATGACAACAAACGTACATACAGTGTGCCCTCTACACACATGCCTATGACTGATTACCCTTTCTATAAAACCTGAGAGTCCTAGACAGGCCCTGAAGAGAGGGTAAGGACATGCTTCCCTGGTCTTCCTGGTGTAGCTTCAGTGATCAAAGTTCCTTTCCTGCTTTTCATCATGACATTTTCTGTTTGGTTTTGGGGTAAACAGATGACCTGATGTGTGGGATCACCAGAGTCAGGTCACTTCCTAGAACTCCCCTAATAGTGGAATGTAGAACTTGGACATTAAGCACAAAGCAGCCATTTTATTTCCAGTGCACATTGCTGCCTTAGAGGATTGCCTCCCCTTCCCCATTTTCCCCTGTTCTGCTGGGGACAGAGCACTGGGCCAAATCACCAACACCTGTTGCTTTCTTCCTTAGCTCAGGCTATCTCCTCAAATGATCAGGGGGCAGAAGGCGATGAGAATTACAGAAATAATTGTCAAACTGTTCTTATTTTTAGATATCACACAAGTGTGATATATGAGCCATCTTTAAATATTGGTTTAAAAATTTTATGACTGTCTTGCTAAGTTGTCTGAGGTCACACCAGCTGATACCAAATATGTACATAGGTATCTTTTTCTTTGAGGTTCTGTTGTATATTCCCTGTGGGGCTCGATCCCTGAGCTAGATCTCCAACCCTTTTATTTTATTTTCAGATAGGATTTCCCTGTTTGTGAAGCCAGGTTTAAAGAGAAGAGTCTATGTAGCTAGGTTAATGTGGTCCAATAGAAACCATAAAGAAAATGGAGTCTAATCTGAGCCTGGAAAAACCAGAAAAACACCTGAGAAATTGAAATATTAATGTCCCATTGTTATAGGGACAAATGAGGCAGGGCACCGAAGATGGCAGGAAACAGTTTTATTTGGCTGCAGCCAGGTTCCGAGGTTACAGCCTTTGCTGTAATCAATCAATCCCCTGAACCTGAGTTCAGGGAGTTTCAGAGTTTTATACCAAGCTTGTAACAGGAGGGACTCAGGAGTTTACAGAAGTTCACATAAAAGCAGGTTTTATGAGAGATTAACAGGGAGCCTACATCCTGGGAACAAATCTTTAATCCACACACTTCAGATAGAGCCCTAATAACCAGAATATACAAAGAACTCAAAAAATTAGACAATAAGATAACAAATAACCTCATCAATAAATGGGCCAAGGACCTGAACAGACACTTCTCAGAGGAGGACATACAATCAATCAATAAGTACATGAAAAAATGCTCACCAATGCTAGCAGTCAGAGAAATGCAAATCAAAACTACCCTAAGATACCATGTCACACCAGTAAGATTGGCAGCCATTAGGAAGTCAAAACAACAATAAGTGCTGGAGAGGATGCAGGGGGATAAGGGCACTCTTGTTCATTGCTGGTGGAACTGCAAATTGGTGCAGCCAATTTGGAAAGCAGTATGGAGATTTCTTGGAAAGCTGGGAATGGAACCACCATTTGACCCAGCTATTCCCCTTCTCAGTCTATTCCCTAAAGACCTAATAAGAGCATGCTACAGGGACACTGCTACATCGATGTTCATAGCAGCACAATTCACGATAGCAAGATGGTGGAATCAGCCTAGATGCCCTTCAATAGATGAATGGATAAAAAAAATGTGGCATTTATACACAATGGAGTATTACTCTGCATTAAAAAATGACAAAATCATAGAATTTGGAGGGAAATGGATGGCATTAGAGCAGATTATGCTAAGTGAAGCTAGTCAATCCTTAAAAAACAAATACCAAATGACCCCTTTGATATAAGGGGAGTAAACAAAGACAGGGTAGGGACAAAGAGCTAGAGAAGAAGATTTACATTAAACAGGGATGAGAGGTGGGAGGGAAGGGGAGTGAGAAGGGAAATCCCATGGAAATAGAAGGTGATCCTCAGGGTTATACAAAATGATATATAAGAGGAAAGGAGGGGTAAGACAAAATAATACAAATAGAAGAAATGATTTACAGTAGAAGGGGTAGAGAGAGAAAAGGGGAGGGGAGGGGAGGGGAGGGGGGATAGTAGAGAATAGGACTGACAGCAGAATACATCAGACACTAGAAAGGCAATATGTCAATCAATGGAAGGGTAACTGATGTGATACAGCAATCTGTATACGGGGTAAAGTTGGGAGTTCATAACCCGCTTGAATCAAACTGTGAAATATGATGTATTAAGAACTGTGTAATGTTTTGAACGACCAACAATTTAAAAAAAAGCAGCTTTTTCTTTCTCTGTTCTGGGCAAGTTAACTCTTCAAGGACAGCACCTGAGAAGAAGAGAGCTTCTTCTCCCCTTTCTTTCCTCCCCCTGCCAGCTGTTACCATGGAGCCCAATTATAACTTATCTTAAAAATGTAGACATCTCTGTGAAGCCCAGCTCAAGGCCAGAGACCTCCTTTGCCCATTTCTTCAAAGTACTATACTGGATGGGTTTGTGATGACTAGTAAGGGGGTGTCCAGCTCCTGGAGTGCTGGTATCTTCTCTGCCAGTGGCCAAGTAAACAGGGTGACATGAAAATAGGAAGTTTATCTACCATGGACTCTTTTGGTGACAGTCCTAAAATCAGCCATGGGGAAGAGGGCTTTTCTGTAGAGAAAGGGGGTGCCACTTCACCATGACCCTGGGCAGGTCCTAAATAAGGGTTAATGAAGTAGCTCCCAGTAAAACAGGGAGATGCTAATCCAACCACCCTAGGCTGTTCCTGCCCTGGTTTCTGCTCCATGCCCCACCAGCCCACCAGTTTCCCACCCTTTGTCCTTCCACCAGCAGCCCCATCACATGAACAATAAAGAGAAATAAAGGAGGGCTGGGGATGTGGCTCAAGTGGTAGCGTGCTCGCCTGGTATGCGTGCGACCCGGGTTCGATCCTCAGCACCACATACCAACAAAGATGTTGTGTCCGCCGAGAACTGAAAAATAAATATTAAAAATTCAAAAAAAAAAAGAGAAATAAAGGACAGGAATGTGGGAGGAAAAAAGAGGACATTAGATGTAAAAGAGAGAAGACTTCTGTTTTCCAAGGATTTCTCCTTTCCAGTCCCCTTCTTCCTGGGGGTGGGGGTGAATCTTTTCTGCTCTCCCTTAATTGAGCCTTCCACGTTCCACTCTCCACGTGCTTCTCTGGTGTTATACTTCAGCATTTGGGGAAGCAAGGACCCGTCACAGTAAACACGGGCAACACTGTAGATCCTGACCTGAACCTTGGGCTCCTCCTGCCTCAGCCTCCTCAAGTAACTTTTTTTTAATTGCTCTTTGTTTCTGTGGTGGATTTCACACCCAGGGCATCACCCATGCTGGGAAAGCAGTCTCCCAGAGCCATAGCTCAATCCCATCCTCACCAAGTTCCAAGCAAAGGCTTCTAACTGGGATTTTTCCAGCCCAGCAAAGGCACCCCACCTGAAATGGGCTGGGACCAAGGATCTGTCACTCTAGGGAATTTTAGGAAGTGATTGGATAACATTAGCTGTCAGTCATAAGGCACAGGAGTTCCTGGAGGAGGCCCATTAGTGTTTCTGGGGTGGAACTGTCCAATCAGATTCATGAACAGAGGGGAAGGGCGGGCTTTTTCTTTCTCACCAATTCCGCTCCCTCCCTTCTGGGACCCACGTGCTCTACTGAGAAGGCCAAGGTTATTCTGAGCCTCCTGTGTCCCCGAGACCTCTGGTGCCTGAAGGTTCCTCGAGAACACCAGGTCCCCAAGGAAGACAAAAATGGTGAGTTTGTGACAAGGACTGAAGTTTCACGGTCGTCAGCACCTGCCTTAGGGCCCCCACAGACGGGTGAGCTGCAGAGCGTGGGGGAGTCGCCTCTGGAGGTTGCCCTGGGTCTTTGTCCCCTGGTCCTGGGGGTTGGGCTGGATGGTAGAACCTTGAAGTCACCTCCTGGCGGCTGACACTAAACCTCTGTCCATTCATCCTGTGGGTGAGCTGGGTGTTTGGTGCCTGAAATTGGTTCAGAGAGTGCACCCTAGTCCTCCATGGTGTTTGGCCCTGGGCTTCTGGTCCCTGGGCCTGAGGGGTGGGCTGGTCCCTGAGGTCAGCTCAGAGCATGAGGCCCAATTCTCGCTGGCAGGTGGCCCTGGGCTCTGTCCTGTGGTTTCCCTTGTTGAATGGGCTGCTCAGGTCTCCAACTTCCCCTCCCCTCCCCTCCCTGCTGCTGGCCCACCCCCACTCTTCCAAATGTGTAGGAAGCAGCATCTCAAATCCATTTTCCTTTTCCCTGTTCAGAGTCTCTGAAGGCTGCTATAGGTTCTTCATTTGCAGTTGCCTGCTGCGTTCTAAAGTGCCATCTTCCTCTCCACTTCCCATCACTCTCAAATATCTCATCTTCCTCCTAAGTTTCACATGAACACAGTCTATTAAATTTCACTTTTCCTCTAGTGAAGTATTGCAAGGAATATTTTCTTTTTATATTGGGGATCAAAACTAGAGAAGCTTTATCAGTAAAATCCTCAGGAAACCCCTCCACCCCTCGTTTTTAAAAAAAGAGATGCATACCACTTGTTTTGGACACTGTCCTCCAACTTATGATCACCCTGCCTCAGCCTCCTGAGTCTCTAGGATTACAGCATGTGCCACTATCTCTGGCAAGCATCACACTTTTTTTCTGTTTCTGAATATCATACTTGAGGGAAAAGAATAGTTACTTGTCACATCTTGTGTTCTGGTAAGATAGCTACTCTAACTGAAATAATGCAGTGGATTATTGGTACTAGGGATATTGAATCTTAACCTACATCCTCAGCCCTTTTTTGTTTGTTTGTTTGTTTTTGGCAGAAGTTATTTATTTTACTTGCCTTTTATTACTTCTACATGAGAGCAAAATGCATTTTGACACATCATACATAAATAGAGTGTAACTTCCCCTTTTTCTGATTCACCTAATGTCTATTCACATGGGTCATATAGTCAAATAGGATAATAATGTCTGATTTATTCTCTTGTCCTTCATCTCCAGTCCTTTCAAATTTTATTTTCAGACAGGATCTGGCTATGTTGTCTAGGCTTGCCTGGAACTTCTGATCCTCTTGCCTCAGCTTCTCAAGCTGTTGGAATTAAAGACACTGGCCACCATACCTGAGGAAAATAGTTTATTTTGACCCATATATTAATGACCATCCTCAGGAACATGGATTCAACTTATCCTGAATGATGTATGTGTCCCATTCTGAAGAAAGTACATTTTTTTAATAACAGGGATTGAACCCAGAAATACTTAATCATTGAGCCAGATCTGCAACCCATTTTATGTTTTATTTTGAGACATGATCTCACTACATTCCTTAGGGCCTCACTAAGTTGCTGAGGCTGGGTTTGAATTTAGCTGTCCTCCTGACCCAGTCTCTTAAGCTGCTGGGATTACAGTTGTGCCCCACTGTGCATGGCTGACAAGAACATTTTTTAAAAATAGTTACACATGAATACATTAATCAAGTGCATTGGTAGGATCATCAGATGGGTGGCTACTGTAAAAAAGGAGAAATTTCTTCTCTAGGTCCGTTATTACATTGTTAGCTTTGGAAGATGGTGGTTATCTGTCGGGTAAGGTTGGTAATATATTCTGAGAAGTTCATTTGTTTGGAGAATTTTGGACTAACACAGAAATGAAGGTAATTGACTTTGAAAGACCCTTAGAGAGCCCAAGATAATTGTTGCCAACCATACAGAACCCTGTCTTATACCTCATGGTGGTCTAGTTCCCCAAAGTCAGGTGGTCTGAAGGTTCTTTGATATACAGCAAGTTTATAGAGAACTTCAGTTAACTCCTGCAAAAATTCTGGGTTCTTTTTTATCTTTCTTAAGTGTAGACACCAAATCTGATTTTCCCAGCCAGGTTTTTTTTGGACACCTCAGAGAGTCCTATGTTCCCAGCCACTATCCATTCTTGGAGCTGCCACCATGTGCCCACAGCTGTCCTGTCCCCTACATGGTTCAATGAATTTCAGGCCCTAGGTTAGCTCCTTTTAGAGGACAGGCAAAATTGTCAGGTACAGTCTGTTGGGAGGTCAGCTGAGTTCTTGGGACTAATGAATGTCCTGGAACAATCCTCATCTAGACCACTAACTTCTTGGGACCTTGATTTTCCCAAGCCCTGTTCCCATTCCTTGGAGAAAGTTGGACAGTCAGCCTGTGGATGGTGGTGCTGAGGGGCCAGGTCAACAGTGACTCCTGCCCTTTCAGTCTCTCACAGTGTGAAGGAGCGAAACCTTTCCCAGAGCATAAGGACCACCAATCCCAGTGCAGAGCTGTGCAAACCTGAAAAGCCTCATAGAGTGGAATCATGGTCCATGTCCCTGGGAGGGTGATCCTGGAGGCTTTCAGTTAGCAAGACCTGGAGGGAGCATGTCTTAGCTGTTGGGGACCTTTCCTGCTTCTTGAGCCTGGCACATGGGTGTTTCCTCAGCACCAAAGCTTTCTGTGTATCACTTTGAAATAATTTGCTAACATATCTGAGGCCCAGGTTTATTTATTCAGAGCCAAATTGGATGGACTATTATTAAAGAGGCAAGAAAAATTGGATTTTAAAGTCTAGTTATATTTTCATTGGTAAAATTCCCAACTTACAGCCAGGTACACTGGGGCACAACTGTGATCCTTCCTGCTCCAGGGGCTGAGACAGGAGTGTTGCGAATTTGAGGACAGCCTTAGCAACTTAGCTGAGCCTTATGCAACCTGGTGAGACTGCATCTCAAAATAAAATATAAAAATGACTGGGGATGTGGCTCAGTAGTATAATATCTCTGGGTTTAATCTCAGGAGTACCAAACAAAAAAAAGAAAGAAAGAAAGAAAAACAGAAAACTCCTAATTACCTAATTTATCTTTTGCTACCGCTGAGTATATATAGAATGTTTGTTAGTTTCAATCTTGTCTTTTCAGTGATTTCAAATTGAAACCCAACCCTAGATTCCAAAATGCCACTTAAGATGCAGAGAAACTCTGTCTGGCATTATTGCTGCAGAATTTGAGTCCAATTCTATAAAAATAGTGGTGGATAAATTTATGAATGAGATTTCATTAAAACTAGTATGTGTTCTTCACAAGGTGATGAATTTGTCATAGGATGACAGTTTTTCACTGTTGTTGTCTGGACTTGACAGGTTCATGTTAACTGTGTGGTATTTTTGGTATCAGGAATGGAGCAGAGAGCTGCTTAACCATCTGCCCCTTTAGATTGTTTGTTTTGAGACAGTCTTGCTACATAGCAGATTACCTCAGACTCCTGAACTGGTGGGGTTACAGGTGTGTACCATCATGCCTTTCTTCATTGTAAATTTTAAGGACAATTTTGGCAATATCTGAAATACCCAACTATGATCATTTAATCACTGAATATCAGTGAAATAGTAAATGACATTTGTTCTGGAAAGGAGAGATACATGTGCCTAAATAAGAGGGCCGATCCCCTCAAGAGCACTCCTAACCTGTCACCTGATTCCTGTTTTCTCCAAAGTGACTCCTCCTTTGGTACTCCTTTGAGGGCTGGCCTTTTAACTTATGAAATTTGGGAGAAAAATAATTGCTCTCTCTACTCTCTCTGTTCCATAAAACATTTTGGCTGGTCTTAGATACAGTCCACTATTTCCAATTTTTGAAAAGTATTTTTTGTTATTGCTGTAGTTGGACACAATACCTATTTATTTATTTTTATGTGGTGCTTAGGATCAAACCTAGGGCCTCTTATGTGCTAGGCAAGCACTCTACTGCTGAGCCAAAATCCCAACCCTACTATTTCCATTTTTTGATGTAGTTTTTCTTAAGCTTACCCCCAAAATACAATAAACCATATCCTAAATTTCACAGAATTTACTGAAATGCTCAGTGTTTTTTCAGAGAGTGTGGATCATGGGAACATTCAGTCTCTTTGTGACAAAGTGTGTTGCCTTTTCATTGATTTTTTTGTATTTTATGCCTCTAATTGTGTATCTTTTGTATTATAATCATTTTTATCTCTCATTACATATATTTTAGTCATGTGTGTGTGTGTGCGTGTGTGTGTGTGTGTGTGTGTGTGTGTGTGTGTGTGTGTGTGTGTATGTGTGGCCTGCTGGAGATTGATCTGAGGGCCACATACATGCTTGGCAAATTTTCTACTACAGAGCTACTCTCCAGCCCAAGAGTATTAGTATTGTAGACTGGTGTTTATTTATTTGCTTACTTATTATTTTTTTTTAAAGAGAGAGAGAGAGAGAGAGAGAGAGAGAGAGAGAGAGAGAGAGAGAATTTATTTATTTACTTATTTAGTTTTTGGCGGACACAACATCTTTGTTTGTATGTGGTGCTGAGGATCGAACCCAGGCCGCACGCATGCCAGGCGAGCACGCTACCGCTTGAGCCACATCCCCAGCCCCCTATTTGCTTACTTATTGAGTGCTGGAGATTGATGCCATGGACTTGCTTAGTTATCCTCCAGAAATGAATTTTGATTTGTGAGCAGCATTCTGGAGGTGGGCAGGTGTTTTACTGGGGAATAAACCTACAGGCACTTGACCACTGAGCACATTCTCAGCCCTTCTTATTATTTATATATTTTTTCTTTTTTTATAATAAAAATTATAGATGAACAGAATACATTTATTTTGTTTGTTTATTTTTTGTGGCTCTGAGGATTATATCCAGTACCTCAAACATGCTAGCAAGTGCTATGCCACTCAGCTTCAATCCCAGACCCCCTTTTAATTTTTGATGAAGACCAGTCTCACTAAATTTCTGAGTGTCTTGCTAAGTTGCTGAGACTGGCCTCCAACTTGCCATTTCCTTGCCTTGACCTCCCTAGTGCCTGAAATTACAGGTGCACACCACCACACCAGCAGTTGAAATGACTTTTGAAGACTTATCATCCAATTCCTTTCCAGATGGAAATAGTATTGAAAAATCAGTTTCCTTGCTTTTGTTAATAGTTTTGAAATTTGTAACTATGCCTTTTCCTCTTTGCTTTATTTTTTGCATTATAATGAAAAAGGTATTTATTATATAATATTGTTTTTTTTATTATATTCATAAAACCTCATGGCTTGGTAGTTTATTCACTTCTTTATTAGATAAACTTTGGTTTTTCAGAGGAATTTTTGGCTTATATAGTTTATTAGTCACTGTTCTCTAGAGGAACAGGACCAAGAGGAAGTATGATTATAAAAGGAGACTTATCAGATTGGCCTACTTGACCTGAAGCTGGATAGTCCACAGTGGCCATCTGTAGGGTGGAGAGCTTGAGAAGTAGTAGATGCAGAGTCTAAGAGGCTGAAGCCTCAGAACAAGAGAGATCAATGGTGCTGCCCTTGTCCAGAACAAATGTTCTGGAAACTCCCTGGAGAATCATTGGCAGAGTCCACTTTGGGAGAGTGAAGAACGCAGAGTCTGATATCCTCAGACCATTGCAGCAGCCATCAAGAACTCTTTGAGAAGAAAGGAGCTTACTCTGCTACTGCTTCCTTCTTCTTCCAACTTTTGTTCCACCCAAGACACCGTCCTATTGGATGGTGCTGCCTACCTTAAGGAGGTTCTCCAGTTTGGTTCACTGTTCCACATGCCAATCATTTGTAGACACACTTTACCACATGCCAATCATTTATAGAAACACCCAGAAGGTTATTAATCATTGACATCTTTTAATCCAATTAAGGTGACAATTAAATGTGCCATTACTCATAGTGTGAAATACCCCTTCTCTCCAGTCGATAGTCTCCACTGTTTTCAACATATTTCATTGGTGTAGGGTGTTTGTTAATTACTAAACCAGTGTTGAACATTTGATAAAGAGAATGAATGAAGCAACACTTTATGATAAGCCAAAGTTCATCCTTTACCTTAGGGTTTGTCCTCTGTGTGATGTGATTGTGTGTGCCACATTGTTTACAAGATAATGTCATACAGAAGAGTTTCACTGCTCTGGTAATGCTGTGTTCCACCTGTTCATCACTTTTAATATTTCCTCCCTCAATCTTTGCCCCCTAAGTCCCTGGCAACCATCAGTTCTGCTAGTGCATCTATAGTGTTGTCTTGTCCAGAATGTTCTTGACTTGAAATCTTACTGCACATGGACATTTCAAACTGGCTTCTCTCACTTACCAGTCTGCCTTTAACAATTGTGTATCTTTCCAGGCTGCAGCGCTCATTTTCTGGATGATGTTCTTTGATGTGGTTGAACTGCAGCTTGTCCATTCATTATTGAAAGGTGCATCTTCCTTGCGTCTAGCTTTGGGCAGGTCTGGATATGGCTGCTGTGAGGGTTCCTGTGCCCATAATTTTCCCACCATTTTTATAGACATCTGGAGTGTGATGACTTATTTGTACAATTTTTAGCATTTATGTTTCAATTTTGCATTTATGATCATGAGCATCACTCATAGTTTTCTTTTCTATTTAATACTTTCCTTTATCTACTTAATTTGGATAATATGATAACTTATGTCTCAGAAAGAAATAGGAGGTGTTAACTCAGCTTCTATGTTCTGGAAAAAAAATTAGAAAATTGAAAAACTGACATGATGCAGGCACATTGGTATGACAGTTCTTAAGTGTCTCATGAAAGCCTGTTTGAAATGTCAGAGCCTTGCCTTGGTTTTTTGGGTAGTAATTAGTTATTGAGTCTGCTTTTTTCAGCAGCTATGGGCTCACCTGTTTTGTGTATTTCCCCTTGTGTGTAAGTTGTAGGAGATTGTCTTTCTCAAAGAAATGGCCCAGTTTCTGCAAGTTGTCTAATTTGTGTCAGGCACATTTATGATAATCTTGAAATCTCAATATATTGTTGATGATGACACTTTTAAATGTTTTAGTAGGTTTTCAGTCCTCTTTGCTTTTTTCTTTAATGTTATTGTATGTTTTACACTGTTATTTTTTTCTTATATATAGAATGAGGATTGAACCCACTTTCTCCCAAGCACTAGGCAAGCACTCTTCCATTGAGCCACAACCAAAGTCCCTATCCTCTGTATTCTTAGCCTTATGTCAGTTTATCAGTGTTGCTCATGTTTATGAAGAAGTTGATTTTGTAGACTGTGAATTTCCTGATTGTGGTTTCATCAACACCTTCTGTTACCTTCCTGTGGTTAATTTAGGTTTACATTACTCGTCTTTCTCTTGTTTTTTGAAGTGGTAGTTTCAATGATTGCTCTTAGCTCTTTTTTTTTTTTTTTTTTAATTTTTTTAATATATATTTTTTAGTTCTCGGCGGACACAACATCTTTGTTGGTATGTGGTGCTGAGGATCGAACCCAGGCCGCACGCATGCCAGGCGAGCACGCTACCGCTTGAGCCACATCCCCAGCCCCCTATTTGCTTACTTATTGAGTGCTGGAGATTGATGCCATGGACTTGCTTAGTTATCCTCCAGAAATGAATTTTGATTTGTGAGCAGCATTCTGGAGGTGGGCAGGTGTTTTACTGGGGAATAAACCTACAGGCACTTGACCACTGAGCACATTCTCAGCCCTTCTTATTATTTATATATTTTTTCTTTTTTTATAATAAAAATTATAGATGAACAGAATACATTTATTTTGTTTGTTTATTTTTTGTGGCTCTGAGGATTATATCCAGTACCTCAAACATGCTAGCAAGTGCTATGCCACTCAGCTTCAATCCCAGACCCCCTTTTAATTTTTGATGAAGACCAGTCTCACTAAATTTCTGAGTGTCTTGCTAAGTTGCTGAGACTGGCCTCCAACTTGCCATTTCCTTGCCTTGACCTCCCTAGTGCCTGAAATTACAGGTGCACACCACCACACCAGCAGTTGAAATGACTTTTGAAGACTTATCATCCAATTCCTTTCCAGATGGAAATAGTATTGAAAAATCAGTTTCCTTGCTTTTGTTAATAGTTTTGAAATTTGTAACTATGCCTTTTCCTCTTTGCTTTATTTTTTGCATTATAATGAAAAAGGTATTTATTATATAATATTGTTTTTTTTATTATATTCATAAAACCTCATGGCTTGGTAGTTTATTCACTTCTTTATTAGATAAACTTTGGTTTTTCAGAGGAATTTTTGGCTTATATAGTTTATTAGTCACTGTTCTCTAGAGGAACAGGACCAAGAGGAAGTATGATTATAAAAGGAGACTTATCAGATTGGCCTACTTGACCTGAAGCTGGATAGTCCACAGTGGCCATCTGTAGGGTGGAGAGCTTGAGAAGTAGTAGATGCAGAGTCTAAGAGGCTGAAGCCTCAGAACAAGAGAGATCAATGGTGCTGCCCTTGTCCAGAACAAATGTTCTGGAAACTCCCTGGAGAATCATTGGCAGAGTCCACTTTGGGAGAGTGAAGAACGCAGAGTCTGATATCCTCAGACCATTGCAGCAGCCATCAAGAACTCTTTGAGAAGAAAGGAGCTTACTCTGCTACTGCTTCCTTCTTCTTCCAACTTTTGTTCCACCCAAGACACCGTCCTATTGGATGGTGCTGCCTACCTTAAGGAGGTTCTCCAGTTTGGTTCACTGTTCCACATGCCAATCATTTGTAGACACACTTTACCACATGCCAATCATTTATAGAAACACCCAGAAGGTTATTAATCATTGACATCTTTTAATCCAATTAAGGTGACAATTAAATGTGCCATTACTCATAGTGTGAAATACCCCTTCTCTCCAGTCGATAGTCTCCACTGTTTTCAACATATTTCATTGGTGTAGGGTGTTTGTTAATTACTAAACCAGTGTTGAACATTTGATAAAGAGAATGAATGAAGCAACACTTTATGATAAGCCAAAGTTCATCCTTTACCTTAGGGTTTGTCCTCTGTGTGATGTGATTGTGTGTGCCACATTGTTTACAAGATAATGTCATACAGAAGAGTTTCACTGCTCTGGTAATGCTGTGTTCCACCTGTTCATCACTTTTAATATTTCCTCCCTCAATCTTTGCCCCCTAAGTCCCTGGCAACCATCAGTTCTGCTAGTGCATCTATAGTGTTGTCTTGTCCAGAATGTTCTTGACTTGAAATCTTACTGCACATGGACATTTCAAACTGGCTTCTCTCACTTACCAGTCTGCCTTTAACAATTGTGTATCTTTCCAGGCTGCAGCGCTCATTTTCTGGATGATGTTCTTTGATGTGGTTGAACTGCAGCTTGTCCATTCATTATTGAAAGGTGCATCTTCCTTGCGTCTAGCTTTGGGCAGGTCTGGATATGGCTGCTGTGAGGGTTCCTGTGCCCATAATTTTCCCACCATTTTTATAGACATCTGGAGTGTGATGACTTATTTGTACAATTTTTAGCATTTATGTTTCAATTTTGCATTTATGATCATGAGCATCACTCATAGTTTTCTTTTCTATTTAATACTTTCCTTTATCTACTTAATTTGGATAATATGATAACTTATGTCTCAGAAAGAAATAGGAGGTGTTAACTCAGCTTCTATGTTCTGGAAAAAAAATTAGAAAATTGAAAAACTGACATGATGCAGGCACATTGGTATGACAGTTCTTAAGTGTCTCATGAAAGCCTGTTTGAAATGTCAGAGCCTTGCCTTGGTTTTTTGGGTAGTAATTAGTTATTGAGTCTGCTTTTTTCAGCAGCTATGGGCTCACCTGTTTTGTGTATTTCCCCTTGTGTGTAAGTTGTAGGAGATTGTCTTTCTCAAAGAAATGGCCCAGTTTCTGCAAGTTGTCTAATTTGTGTCAGGCACATTTATGATAATCTTGAAATCTCAATATATTGTTGATGATGACACTTTTAAATGTTTTAGTAGGTTTTCAGTCCTCTTTGCTTTTTTCTTTAATGTTATTGTATGTTTTACACTGTTATTTTTTTCTTATATATAGAATGAGGATTGAACCCACTTTCTCCCAAGCACTAGGCAAGCACTCTTCCATTGAGCCACAACCAAAGTCCCTATCCTCTGTATTCTTAGCCTTATGTCAGTTTATCAGTGTTGCTCATGTTTATGAAGAAGTTGATTTTGTAGACTGTGAATTTCCTGATTGTGGTTTCATCAACACCTTCTGTTACCTTCCTGTGGTTAATTTAGGTTTACATTACTCGTCTTTCTCTTGTTTTTTGAAGTGGTAGTTTCAATGATTGCTCTTAGCTCTTTTTTTTTTTTTTTTTTAATTTTTTTAATATATATTTTTTAGTTCTCGGCGGACACAACATCTTTGTTGGTATGTGGTGCTGAGGATCGAACCCGGGCCGCACGCATGCCAGGCGAGCGCGCTACCGCCTGAGCCACATCCCCAGCCCCAGCTCTTAGCTCTTCTTTTCTGAAATGTTCATTGGATGACTTAGATATCAATACAGCACCACCTCTGGTATTCTCTACGAATTTCCTATGATGGACTTTTACATTTTTTTTCCTTCAAAATGTTCACCTTTTCTCTTGAGTCACCTCTTTGTCCTGTGTCTGTTCAGAGTCTTTTGTTTCATGTCCTTTTCCCTGGAGGCTTTTTAGCTTCTTCTCATCTTACTTTTGTTTTAGCTCTCATGTTCTTTGAGCATACATTTGATTTTAGTGGTGGTACACTTGTAGGGTGTGGTTTTTGCCTTATGGAGAGTTGCTGTGACCCTGAGACCTCAGTGTGCTTCCTTTTTGCTTGAAAGCCCATGAAGCCCTCCTGCCTTGCATCATTGTCCTCACAGAGTTGGGCTGATGTCTCTGAGTGTAATTGAGTATGGTTCTGTGTCAGTGGCAAGAATATTTTCTTTTTGCCTGCTCCATCACTGTTCTGACATCATAGCATGCTTACAGATGTCCATGGTGGCCTGTTTCACACCCAGACTGTGTGGGATAGTTCAGAAATCTGGGCTCCAAACTTGTTGCTTTACCACACTTTGGAAAGAGCTCCTGCCTTAGGTTTGTTTGCACCACCATTCCTAGAGGCAAGATGAATCTCTTTCACAACAGACAACCATTGCCCATGTGGCCCAACCTTGTTCAAAATGTCCTTGAGCAGAATTGGTATGTGTCTCACGACTGTACATTATGGTAGTGAACTGGACATTCATTGTTCTCATGAGACTTAGAAAAGTAGTGCCTGCTGGTAATTCAGAAGATTGTTTTGAGAGTTATAAAACTTTTCAAGGCTGTTGTTTGGACAAGGTGATATTTTTGGGCCATTGAGTTATTTCTAAGACATGTGCCATCTTTCACTTACCCCATTCTGGTTTGACGGTAACCAGAGGAAATTATAAAATTGTTTATTAATAAATAAATAAATTAAATTAATCAAATAGAGAACGTGTGTTTGTTTTGGTCACTTAATAGTAAGCTAGTTGACTAAATTTGTTCTGGAGTAAAGCACCTGCAAACTTCTAGTTGTTCTCAGTGTAATCACAAAGGATGAGCTAAATCTCCAGTTAACTCATTGGGACAACCTGTGTGAAAGGTTGTCTAAATGTTGTCTATGAAGGAATCTCCTTAGTGACCCCATGCCCAGAGGATGTGGGTGGGGGCTGGTTCTAGGCATTTCTTTATGTATGGAACAATAGACTTTCAGAGGAAACAAGACATAAGTAAATTCCATCTTATCTATATTAACCTTGTAGGTACAGGGAGCCACTATAGTTGGCAGAATGTCTGTCAAATAGTTAGTTTCATGATTCCTGTGATTTCCTACATATCAACTTTCTTTTCTAAAGATAAGTACTATGGGAAGTGATTATATTAGCTGTATACCACACAGGACGTTTGTAGAACATGTAATAGAAGTGTAATCAATAAACAAGTTAGGAGAGATCTGGGAGCCTTCTTACTTCGTGTGAACTCACCAAAGGAAGGGTATACATTACTATGATGTTTGCCTTCTGAGTAGCCAATTTCTAGTGATGGAATGGCTGTAAGAAATTGAGTGCAATAAGACTTGATGGACCAATCTCTGGAATTAATTTAGAGACCAGGGAATCACGTGAACATCATGCATGTTGAGTATAGATTTCTCATGCTGTCAATTTCTCCTGCCCTCCACTATACATTTGGTGGGATATTTTAGATCTCAATGGCCTTGGAGGATGTGGCTGTGAACTTCACCCAGGAGGAGTGGGCTTTGCTGGATCCTTCCCAGAAGAACCTTTACAGAGATGTGATGCTGGAAGTCCTTAGAAACCTGAATTCTATAGGTAATAATGATGTTTTTAAAATTAATCAAATTAAGAACTCATGTTTATTTTGGTCATTTATGTAGAAGGTGAAAAGGGAATCAGTTGGTGAATTATTGCAGCATAAATGGCACCTATGATTTGGCAAAGATTGTTAGCTCCTACATATTCACAAAGATTGTTCTGTTCTCTCATTTTAGGAAACAAGTGGGAAGACAAGATCACTGAAGATCATATTGAGAACTCTAGGAGTAATGTAAGGTAACTGTACTCTTAAGAGAAATTCATGAGGGAATATGAGAACTGTTATATAATATTTAAAGCAAACCAACCAAAAAAGTATGCATAATTTGAGAAGTATTTATTCTTATTTCTTTTACCAGAAATATATACTTAGCTGTAACAAATATACAGTCTTTTCAAAGTATTTGACATGCAAAAAGTACTATGAAATTGCATATGTGAATATCACTATTTGGATAATAGCCATAGAGAAGCTGTGTTGCAAAGGTTTGTTTCCTTTCAACCACTTTATTTTAGGCAAGTTAAACAAGTCAGAAAAAGTAGCCTTTACCGGATGTTTAGTAATGTAAGGATGTATAAATTAATAGCAAATTGTGAATGAATCAAGCATTGATTATGTGCTGGTCAATTCTTCTTCAAAGAAGTCATATGGTAAACTTCAAAGGCACAATATATTGTGGAGAAACATTCAAATCAATTCCAATTCTTAATTGAACAAAGAAAAATTTTAATAGAGTAAATCCATGTGACTTCATTATGTGTGCAAAAGACTTCATATGTCCTTCATTCCTTCATAGGCACATCACATCTCACTCTGGTCACAAATACAACAAGCATGAGGAATGTGAAGAGAAGCCATGTGAATTTAAACAATATAAGAGATCTCTGGTTTCTCTCAGAAGTGTTTACACACAAATGTTAATACAAACTGGAGATGGACCATATGAAAGTGTAGTATGTGGGAAAGTCTTCAGTTGTTCCAGTGACATTCAAAGACATGAAGATATTTATTCTGGCTGGAAACTTGATGAATGTCAACAATGTGTTGAAGCCATTTCTTCTCTCCCAGGTGTACAAAGACACACGAGAACACAATGTGAGGTGTGTGGGAAAGCCTTTCATTTCTCCTCTTTATTTAGAAGACATGAAAGAACTCATTCTGGAGAGAAACTCTATGAATGTAAACAATGTGTTAAAACCTGTATTTCACACACAAGTCCTCAAAGGCACAGGATCACACACACGGGGAATGCACATTTCAAATGTAAGGTATGTGGGAAAGACTTTGCTTATCCCAGTTTACTTAGAATACACCAGAGAACACATACTGGAGAGAAGCCCTATGAATGTAGGCAGTGTGGAAAAGCCTTTTGTACATCCAGTTACCTTCAGATTCATGTAAGAATGCATAATGGAGAGAAGCCCTATAAATGTAAACAGTGTGGCAAAGCCTTTGCTAGATCCGGTGACCTTCACTCACATGAAAGAACTCATACTGGAGAGAAGCCCTATGAATGTAAGCAGTGTGGCAAAGCCTTTGCTAGATCCAGTTCCCTTCAGATTCATGGAAGAATGCATACTGGAGAGAAGCCCTATGAATGTAAGCAGTGTGTCAAAGCCTTTGCTACATCCGGTGACCTTCACAAACATGAAAGAACTCATACTGGAGAGAAGCCCTATGAATGTAAGCAGTGTGGCAAAGCCTTTGCTAGTTCCAGCAATCTTCAGAGTCATGGAAGAATGCATACTGGAGAGAAGCCCTATGAGTGTACGCAGTGTGGAAAAGGCTTCACTCAGTCCTCTGGCCTTAAGTCACATGAAAAAAAATCACACTAGAGAAAAACTCCATGAATGTCAGCAGTGTGGAAAAGCCTTTGCTAGATCCTGTGACCTTAACAGACATGAAAGAACACATACTGGAGAGAAGCTCTATGAATGTAACCAGTGTGGAAAAGCTTTTGCAAGTTCCTATAGCCTTCACAGACATGGAAGAATGCATATTGGAGAGAAGCCCTATGAATGTGAATGTAAGCAGTGTGGCAAAGCCTTTGTTAGATTCAGTTACCTTCAGTCACATTAAAAAATTCATACTGGAGAGAAGCCCTATGAATGTAAGCAGTGTGGCAAATCCTTTGCTACACCCAGTTATCTTCAGATTCATGGAAGAACACATACTGGAGAGAAGCCCTATAAGTGCACGCAGTATGGAAAAGCCTTCACTCAGTATTCTGGCCTTCACTCACATGAAAAACTTCATACTGGATAGAAGCCCTATAAGAATAAGCTTTGTGGCAAAGCCTTTGCTACATCCACTGACCTTCAAAAACATGGAAGAATACATACTGGAGAGAAGCTCTATAATTGTAAGCAATGTGGAAAAGCCTTTGTTACATCTGCTCAGCTTTGCTTACATAAAGGAACACTTCGTGCAGAGAGATTGGTTTCACTTATTAACGTGTAGTAAGTTTTCTGTGGAAAAATTCTTTGAATGTGATATGTGGGAATTCAGTATTTCTTGTCATATTCAAAGAGAAGAAAGTTCTCACATGTCCAAATCAATGAATCAATCTCTCTATCTATCTCTAAATTGTACTGGGGTTTTAGTCTGAGGGTCCTCTATCACTGAGCCACATCCATTTTACTTTTTATTTTTTTTTAATATTTATTTATTTATTTTTTGGTTTTTGGCGGACACAACATCTTTGTTGGTATGTGGTGCTGAGGATTGAACCTGGGCCGCACGCATGCCAGGCGAGCGCGTACCGCTTGAGCCACATCCCCAGCCCCTTACTTTTTATTTTGAGACAGGGACTTGTGGAGTTCCTTGGTGTCTTCAAGTTGTTGAGTCTGGTTTGACATTTGTGATCCTTCTGCCTCAGCTCCCCGAGACCCTGGGATTGAGGGCCTACACCACCACATATAAATGAATAATGATTTAAATTTAAACAATTTGGAAAAGCATTCCATTTTCCCTGGTGCCTTCAAAGCCATTTCACTCACACTGGGACAAAACCCCTCGGAATGTGGAGGATTGGATAATCCTGTCAGCTTCCCACCTCAGCCCTGCTTTGCTTCTCCTATATGAAAATACTCATGGAGAGAAGCCCTGAGAATGTGGGAAATATGGGAAGTCTTCAAAATTTCCCACTTTTTTCTAAGGACTGGGAAGATTCTTCTTGAAAGATTCATGTCAAAATGAATAAATTTTATGCAATTAAGAAATACAAAGGGCTCAGGTGTTCTAGTTTTGTTTCATTGTATGAATGGACTCACATTGTAGAAAGTCCTGTGGATAAGCCGTGTGGGGCAATATTCAGCTTTCACAGGTTCCTCCAAAGACATAAAAGGATTCACATCAGGGAAAACCCAACTGCTCTTTAAACAATGTGGTAACAGTTTCATCTTTCCAGTTTTTTTTTTTTTTTGAGTATCATGGGAGAACCTGCTCTGAAGAAAAGCCTTGTATATAAAAATGTGGTGAGACCTTCAGTTGTTACAGTTTGTTTTAAACTTACTCATCAAACTTGAGGGAATTTTTTACTTTATTTTATTTTACTTGTCTTGGTACCAGGAATTCAGCTCAGAGACACTTAACCATTGAGCCACATCCCAGATCTTTTTTATTTTATTCCAAATATTTAGATATGGTGTCACTGAATTGCTTATATCCTCACTATGTTGCAGAGGTTGACTTTGAATCTGTGATTCCCTGCCTCAGCCTGCTTTTCCAGTGGAATTACAGTCATGCAACTCCTTCAGCAAAAAACCTAATTTTTTTTTTTAGAAAACCACTCTAGGTTTGTAAAAAGGGTGTGGACTTTCATTTCTTTTTTGTCTATTCAGAGGTAAGGAGAATGCATCCTGGAGTGGATGTAGGAATTGTGTCAGCATGAAGATGTGAAAGCAACATGTTTCTCCCTGTTAAATATGTCTTCTTTTTAGATTTAATTTTTCTCTATATATTTGTTGATCTGTAGTCAACTCTCCCCTATGATGACATAATCTTATATTTACTATGTGTGTGTGTGTGTGCGCGCGCGCGCGCAAAATCTAGTGTGTAGTATGATTTTGTACATAGAAGTATGTTATAGAATAGTACACGAGATTTGTAGTTAAAATGTATTAACCTGTATTGGCAAGTTTTTAATTTTTTTTTTAGAGTTTTCATCTCTCTTCTTCCCTTGAGTCCAATTTCTCTCATATTACCCATTTTTTTCCACTAAAGATCTTAGCAAACAAATGATATTTTATGGGCTGGGGATGTGGCTCAAGCGGTAGCGCCCTCGCCTGGCATACGTGCGGCCTGGGTTCGATCCTCTGCACCACATACCAACAAAGATGTTGTGTCCGCCAAGAACTAAAAAATAAATATTAAAAATTCTCTCTCTCAATCTCTCTCTCTCTCTCTCTCTCTCTCTCCTCTCTCACTCTCTCTTTAAAAAGAAAAAACAAACAAATGATATTTTATGACTCAGATTTCATAATTAAAAATAACTTTTTCCAGGTTTATGAATAATATGATATTTTCTGTCTCCTCATATATCTTATGACTCTTATATATGTTGTGAAAAGATTAAAAACTGTGAGAAGGTTTAAATATAATTACCAGGGTCATAGAATTCAGGGCCAAAGAAAATAAACATTACTATTATAATTATAGTCGTCATCATCACCACCACCACCACCATATCTGAAGTGCATAAGCCCTGATCCCATCCCTACCCCTTTTTTATTTATTTATTTTTAAATTTTGATTGAAGTATTTTTTAAATTCTTTCCAAGGGCCTCAGTATGTTGGTGAGGCTGGGTTTGAACTTGTGATTCTCAAACTATAGCCACTGGGATTACAGATGTGCTATCATGCCTGGCTCCTTGATGTTTCTTGAGACTTTGATGTAAATCAATATATGCCTGGTTTTTGTAGAGTTTCCAAGTCTTAATTGATTCATAGGCAAGAATTCCTTTTTACTGTGTTTATGTATACTAATGCCCTTAAAGCTCTAAGATTCTACAGTGATTCTGAGCATCACAAAGACATTAATTCACAGCTTATACCCCCAATTTTTATATTTCCAGTTGGACTTAACTGAAGTCCATTTTGAAAAATTTTATTTTCGATAATTTTTGTTGAAAAGAGGGTGGGAGAATTGTTTTAATATTTAAGGGAAAAAACTATTCATTTGTATTAAGATCTTATGATAAAATGAAATGTAAGTAATCAACATGAGTATTACAGAAATTTTTTTCACAAACATTTTTTTGTTCCCTCTGTGCACCAGACACCAGATAATCAACTTTGCAGAGTCACAGAGACTATGGAACGTGCCCTGGTGCTCATGTGAGTGTTATCTAAAGCACCAAGTGACACTACAAAAGCAAACAACTGAGAGGGCTGAGTTGTGCCACCCACACTTGCACACCCATACCCACGTGCACACGCATGTACAAGATCAAGTCACCCTTTCATTGCATATTCTCCCTAGTGCAGTTCTTTCATCCTCTCTGTGTAATGCAACTATTGATTTCTTTGACTTTTCTCACAACATTGTTGCCCACTATATTTTTCTCAAAAATGAAGTATTAAGTCATGTCTTCTCAGCTCATTGTTTTGTGTCTTTCTAAAGTTTGCTTACACGTTGTGTATGTGAGTTGAGGCCTGTGCACTCCAGCATTCTGGGCAGATTGGCTAAATGTCTCTTTTTTCCTCCTTTGCTCCCTTCTTTCCTTCAGATTTCACTCAGGATTGCTCCACACTGAGCTTCCCCCTAGCTCTTTTATTGCTATTATTTTGAGATGGGGTGACACTGGCCTCAAACTTGTGGTCACCCTGCCTCAGCCTCCTAGATGCTGGGACCATAGAGATGTGACCCTTTGTGCCCTACAACTGGCCTCTTCCCTTTCCTTGGTGCCTTATTGGCCTGTTGATGACTCTGGGACCACTACTGTGTCACTCGTGTTTCTTCTAAGTCTCATGTGTTTTGTTGTAAGTAGGCACATTAAAGGGCATTATAAAAGTTGTAATTTGTATGTGTTGTTACGAGAGGCATCTCCTCAAAATATACTTTGCCCTGTACTTAATTGAGTTTCCTTCTATTTCTTCTCTTTCCCTGGTGCCAGGAACCCAAATCTGCCTTGTGCCTGCTAGACAGGTGCTCTAGCAGTGAGCCCTCCCCTAGCTCAGGTGGTGAGTTTGCTGTGGCTGTGTGTGTGGACCCACTGATGACCACGTAAGTAGATGCAGCGCTGCAGGTTTTCCTCCATGTTTTCATCTGGTTCCTTTCTTCTTAAACATCGTTAACAGCAGGGAATTTTAACCACTGACATCCAATTTAGCTTTTATCACCATGATTAATACTTAGGTGGAATATGCCGGAAAACCCAGGCTGGACTTCTCTCTGTGTTCAGGGAACCTCAGTAGCCCTGGAACCATCCTGTGATGATTTTCTTCATACACAGCCTGTGATCAAAACTAGGTAAGGAGGGCCCCAGTTGAATGTCCTAATGTATTGGTGCCCCCTTCTGCACCTAAGAATCTTAAGTAAGCTTCTCCAGAGACCCTCACCATAATGTTCTTTAAAACAAATATCAGAAAAAAGATTTGCAAAGAACTCAATATGCGTTAGAATGAATATGTAATTATATATGGGGCTGGGGATGTGGCTCAAGCAGTAGCGCGCTCGCCTAGCATGCATGCAGCCCGGGTTCGATCCTCAGCACCACATACCAACAAAGATGTTGTGTTCTCCGAGAACCAAAAAACAAATATTAAAATTCTCTCTCTCTCCCACTCTCTTTCTCTCTCTCACTCTTTCTTTGAAAAAAAAGATGTAATTATATGACTGCTTCTTTTCTAGTAAAGCTTGGAAGACATGTGAATAATCTCAAAAATGATTAAAAATTCACTTTCTTGAACAACCAAAAAAATTTTTATGTAGACTCCTACAAAAAATAAATAAATAAAAATGAATAAACCTCCACCCCCTCCCCAACCCCCACCCCCTCCCCACCCCGGGTATAAAGATAATAAAATTCCAACATCAAGGTACAGAAAATCTTAGGTGATACCCTTCTGAGCCCTGCTGTCAATGCCTCTGCTTCCTGAGTCTTCCCCAGGCATCCAGCCTCATATGCCTCACATCAGTAATAGAGCCTCAACTGGCAAAAAATTTCACATGGTAGCCAAGAATTTTTCTTTTAACATTTTTAACAGCAGGGTCTCTGATGGGATTCTGGAGCACTAGTTTCAAGGCTCCCAGACACTTTAGAGCTTCCTTACCAGCAGTCATGACCCATTTGAAGTCCACAGTGGGTGTAGGACCCTGGAGGTGGTCAGCCTTCATGAAGGCAATACTCCTCTTGACCCTACAGCCAGTAAATTTCCAGGGTCCATCTTTCCAGTGCTTGCCCTGTACTGCAAGGGGTTTTGCATGTTGATATAAACTTCTGGGTGTTCTTGCTGTGCTCTGCTGGGGTCATTGTGCCCAAGAGGCCTGGACATTGCTAGTCCTTGGGTCTATTAATGACTGTGGAGCAGGAGGCACTTGCATGGATGCCCATTTACTCCTGGGTCTGATGAACTTCCTGGGCCATGACCAACCAGTCGTGCCTGGATCTGCTCTTCACTGTAGCCTTCTTCCCTGCACTGCCTGAGCTCAGAGTCCCCTCAGTTATTCACACTCACATTCCTCTTTCTTGATGGCCTTGGTGGCCACCAGGAAACACATCCCCTCTTAGCCTCATGGACTCCTGCCAGACCCCAGTCTGCACAGGTCAACATGGTGTATGGTGCACGTTTGGCATCTCCTCCTGCTGTAGAGTCTTGGTACACTGGGCCCCAGGGTCAACCTGGTGTGTGCCACAGGGTGGACAATTCCCCCTGTCCTGTGGAAACCTGGTATACTCTGCCCACACCCTGGGTACCCTGCCAGGAGGAGAGAGGGCGTCCAGCAGAGAACTTGGGTTCTGATCTGCTGTGATAGTGTGATTTAAGGACCTCCATTGACCTGTCCTGTGCCCACCCAGGGGAAGACTGCAGGGCTCCCTGGATGTATTATGCTCCAGGGAACATGCCCCCATTTAGAACTGTGTTTGTGTCATCTGTGACTGGCTGTGATTTATAATTTGTTTTTACTTGTAGTCTGAGGGAAACACAAATTTCATTCAGCCAAAATTGAGTTGACCAAATGGGACAACGGGTTGGAACAGATTTTTTTTTCTTGGAGAGCATATTTCTTGATATTGTAAGTGCTGCTGAAATGAAGACTTCATGATTTGGAGGGAATGTAAGAAAAGCGAAGCAAGTGAAAACATTGTGACATGGGCTTCTGGAAAGGTACATTCAGCTGATTCAATGGATAAAAATGAAATTGGACCATTGATCTCAATTTGATGTATTTTTACATAAGAAAAAATATCTTTCTGTAAGGGTCTAGGGAAATGTCAGAGGGAGAGACCACCCAAGAGACTGACTCCATGCAATTGGCAAAAGGGGATATTTATTGGAGATCCATTCCAGCGCTCTGTGGCTCTGTGCTTACTCAAGAAGGGAGAGCAGCCTAGAGCCCCCAGCAAAGGTCAAGCAGAGCTTAAGTACACTTTTTGGAGAGGGCGGTGGGCTTTGCATACATCAGAACAAATCATCATGAGGCGCAGGGAAATTGAACAACAACTCTGAGACGTGATTGGCACATTCATTGGCTGGAACAGGTTGGGCGGAGGTGATTGGTCATTCCTAAGCGGGGTACACATTCAAACTGATTGGTTCGGGCCCTGTGACAAACTGCACAGGGCCCTAGGCTAAATGGCTAGTAGGGTGTGGTCTTAACTATCTCAGGAATCTGGGTGTAACAGAGGAACTCAATAATACCTAATCTTTTACATTTTAATTCAAGCCCTCCAGCTTAGAAACTTTACCCTTTCATTTCCATTATTGAAACAAATTCATGATGGTTAAGGCAGCTTCCATGTGAGGTTTTATTAATATAAACAGACTCTGTTTATATTATGTTTATATGCAGACTCTGTTTATTAATATAACCTTATAGATAGGTGTTACAATGTTAGAAGACTGGAACACAGGTAATAAAGCAGATGCTGTGGTGGCTTTTTTGACACCGAAGGAAACATATCTGATTTATGTGTCATTCATTATCTCTCTTCTCTCTTTTTCCAAAATTTTAAATCAGAATAATTATGTCCATCTCATGGTAGGTGAGTCATTGACAGTCCTATAGAAAAAGAAAATGATAGATATTATTGTAGTATTATTTGATTGTAAATAGTGTGTTTTTACTTGCTAATAACTAAGTTACTGAAGCATCATAATACATGAGGTTATCAATCTGATCTTTTTTCATGTTTATTTGAAATTATATTTAGAAATAATTTACTTTTCTCAATTTTTTTCTTTTACTAATTATCTAAATTCATACCATAATTAAATATCAATTGAGGCCCAGGTTTATTTATTCAGTGCCAAATGGGATGGACTATTATTAAGGAGGCAAGAAAGAAGTGGATTTTAAAGTCTAGTTATATTTCCATTGTTAAAGTCCACAACATACAGCCAGGTACAGTGGGGCACACCTGTGATCCTTCTTGCTGCAGGGGCTGAGACAGGAGTGTTGCAAATTTGAAGACAGCCTTAGCAACTTAGCTGGGCCTTCTGCAACCTGGTGAGACTGCATCTCAAAATAAAATATAAAAATAACTGGGGATGTGGCTCAGTAGTATAATATCTCTGGGTTTAATCTCAGGAGAACCAAACCAAAAAGAAAAAAAAGAAAAAACAAAAAACTCCTAATTACCTTAAAAGGTCATGAGATCTAATTACCTTAAAGGTCACTGAGATCTAAAATATCCCACCAAATGTGTAGTGGAGGCCAGGAGAGATGGACAGCATGAGAAATCTATACTCAACATGCATGATGTTCACATGATTCCAGGAGGAACCCTAAGGTAAAGGATGAACTTTGGCTTATCATAACATGTTGCTTCATCCATTCTCTTTGTCAAATAATATTCAACACTGGTTTAGTAACTAACAAACACCCTATACCAATGCAATATTTTGAAAACTGTGGAGACTATCAGCTGGAGAGAAGGGGGTATTCCATACTATGAGTAATGATACATTTAATTGTCATACTGATTGGATTAAGAGATACTGCTGATTAATGAGATTCTGTGTGTGTCCATGAGGGTGTGTCTACAAATGATTGGCACATGGGATAGTCAATAAATTCAAATCCCTACATCAAAATTTATGAGGCACCACTGTGGTTTTCAAGAGGGTTGTTATTTGGTCAGGGGGAGCCAGGATTTATGAGGCACCACAAAGGTGTTAGAGAGGATTGTTGTCTGGCCAGGGAAAGCTGGGCTTAGGTGAGTACAAGCCCTGGGCAGGGATTCCCAGCAAGGCTAGAAATTTATAGTAAAACAAAAATTAACTTTTCATGATTTTATGATGAGATGGCTCCTAATAGTAAGATTGAATTAGGCTGGGTTCATAAGAGATTTATACTCAAATCCATTACATTTATGCTCCCACCCACCTTCTTTGTAGGACAATAAAAAGGAGTATGGGGACATAGCTCAGGCCTAATGTGGCCCTGCCATGGATTCAATGCCCAGCACAGAGTGGAGAACAAAGCCCCTGCAGTTGAGTTCTCATCCCCCAACTGGTATGTGGCCACAATTCCACACTTTTGGGAATATGACTGTGCATATGTTAGCCCCCCGCCCAATGTCCATGGGTAATATTGGTAGGTGGAATGACTTTGGGTTACTGTGCAGGATGTGAAAGACTTAACCAAGTCCAAGTTAGGAGTAAAGAATACAATTGTATTTACTTTCCAGGAAGGGGTAGATACTGGAGCCAGAATGAGACAGGCAGTCAGTACAGACAGGAAAATGGAGTCAATTTTGAGTGAGTCTGGCAAGTTGCAGACTGTCCTCTGAGGAACAGAAATATTAATTCCTTCAGAGCACTTGCTCCCCCCTCATCAAGAATTTGCCCTTGCTCCATTCTGTTGCTGAGATATCCTGTCTCAGGAGTTGGCCCTCCCTACAGAGAGCTATAAGGTTGTTAATGTGTCCTTGGCTGCTCCATCCTGCCCTTCCCCCTTCAGCCTTCCTGTTTGTCACCTTTGTGCCATCTCACCAAGCATGTCTGGGCCTAGTCACAAAGGCAGGAAGGAGAAAGATAAGGAGGAAAGGAATGGAGAACAAAGGAAGACCAGGACTCACAAAATAAAGATTGAACACCTCCCTTCTGGGAATACCAGGATGGCTCCCTTCTTCCTCCTGAGAAGTCCATGTTCCTCATTTTTGAATAAAGCCTGCTTTGTGTGCTTGCCTGGGCTTGCTTCTCTAATGTTCAAGCTTCAATGTGTGAGGGGGCAGAACTCCTCCCCAGTAACCAGCGGTATCAATGCCACAGGCCATATGTGCCCCAAGTGGGCTTTCATATGCAGGCTTTATGGGCCGAGCTGAGCAGGGGTATTGTTCTTTCTGGTTTAACTATCAGTTGAAACCCAGGAAGCTGAGAGCCCTGGGTCACAAGCTAGGGATTTGGTCCTTACCAGGCAGGAGCTGGTGGGCTTGTGGCTTTTCTTGAAAAGGTTGGTGCCTCTGAACCACTGACATGGAAAGAACACAAAGGAGGGGATCCACCTGATAGATGAATTCAGGTCAGCCTGTGCATGAAAAACCAGCCTCTACCTCAGAGCAAAGTCTGTGCAAGGAGGGGGGTGGTGTGACCCTTGTCCTTAGAAATACCTACAGAGCACTCCTAGGCATATACTAACCCTCCCACCCTGCTGAGTTGTTTATCTGAAAATAACAGGAGAGATCTGCTGTGCTAGGTGTCCCTGACTTAGTCAGGCTAGGTGGGGACCCAGAGCAACCTCCCAGCAGCCACCTATTAGCATGATACAGGGAAAATACCTGGGATGCCAGATGACCCTCCCAGTAGTTTATGGAGGTTGATGACATGTTGGGAAACCCCAGAGCTCAGCAGGAACACCCTTCTTGGCTTAAACCAATCAGTTCAAAGGAATCCCCCTCTTGTTCTAGCCACTCACCCCTACCCAATTGTTCCCACCAGTGAATGTGCTAATCATGTGTTTGAGTTGTTTTATAATTTTCCTGCGGTGTGTGATGATTTGCTAAGAGATGCTATGATGCATGTGAAGTCCCTGCCTTCCCCAAAGAGTGCATAAAACTGCTGCAAACCCTGGGTTTGGGGCCTCTCAGCTTCACCAGTTGCTGTGTGCACATGGAGGACTGAGCTAGCTCGCAATAAATACCTCTTTGCTGCTTACATGGATCTTGGCCTCTTGTGGTCTTTTGGGGGTCCTGAATTGGAGAATAACATGCAATGGGGTGAAGTGTGTCAAGGGGGCATGTGACCATGAGCTCACAGACATTTTATGAGACCCATAGATGCCTGAAGCCACAGATGACAGCTAACCTACATACAGTGTGCCCTCTACACACATGCCTATGACTGATTGCCCTTTCTATAAAACCTGAGAGTCCTAGACAGCCCTGAAGAGACAGCTAAGGACATGGTGCCCTGGTCTTCCTGGTGTAGCTTCACTGATCAAAGTTCCTTTCCTGCTTTTCATCATGACATTTTCTGTTTGGTTTGGGGGTAAACAGATGACCTGATGTGTGGAATCACCAGAGTCAGGTCACTTCCTAGAACTGCCCTAATAGTGGAATGTAGAACTTGGACATTAAGCACAAAGCAGCCATTTTATTTCCAGTGCACATTGCTGCCTTAGAGGATTCACTCCACTTCCTTATTTTCCCCTGTTCTGCTGGGGACAGAGCACTGGGTCAAATCACCAACACCAATTGCTTACTTTCTTAGCTCAGGCTATCTCCTGAAATGATCAGGGGGCAGAAGGTGAGGAGAATTACAGAAATAATTGTCAAACTTTTTTTTATTTTTAGATATCACACAAGTGTGATATATGTGACATCCTTAAATATTGTTTCAAAAATTTTGTGACTGTCTTGCTAAGTTGTCTGAGGTCACACCAAGTGATTCTATATATGAATATAGGTATCTTTTTCTTTGAGGTTCTGTGGTATATTCCCTGTGGGGATTGATCCCTGAGCTAGATCTCCAACCCTTTTATTTTATTTTCAGATAGGATTTCCCTGTTTGTGAAGCCAGGTTTAAAGAGAAGAGTCTATGTAGCTAGGTTAATGTGGTCCAATAGGAACCATAAAGAAAATGGAGTCTAATCTGAACCTGGGAAAACCAGAACAACACCTGAGAAATTGAAATATTAATGTCCCATTGTCGTAGGGACAAATGAGGCAAGGCACCAAACATAGCAGGAAACACTTTTACTTGCCTGCAGCCAGGTTCAGAGGGTGCAGCCTTTGCTGTAATCAATCAATCCCCTGAACCACAAGTTCGGGAATTTCAGAGTCTTATACCCAGCATGTAAGGGGAGGGGCTCAGAAGTTCACACAAAAGCAGCTTTTTCTTTCACTGTTCTGGGCAAGTTAACTCTTCAAGGACAACACCTGAGAAGAAGAGAGCTTCTTCTCCCCTTTCTTTCCTCCCCCTGCCAGCTGTTACTATGGAGCCCAATTGTAACTTATATTAAAAATGTAGACATCTCTGTGAAGCCCAGCTCAAGGCCAGAGACCTCCTTTGCACATTTCTTCAAAGTATCATACTGGATGGGTTTGTGATGACTAGTAAGGGGGTGTCCAGCACCTGGAGTGCTGGTATCTTCTCTGCCAGTGGCCAAGTAAACAGGGTGACATGAAAATAGGAAGTTTATCTACAATGGACTCTTTTGGTGACAGTCCGAAAATCAGCCATGGGGAAGAGGGCTTTTCTGTGGAGAAAGAGGGAGCCACTTCACCATGACCTTGGGCAGGTCCTAAATAAGGGTTAATGAAGTAGCTCCCAGTAAAACAGGAAGATGCTAATCCAACCACCCTAGGCTGTTCCTGCCCTGGTTTCTGCTCCCTGCCCCACCAGTCACCAGTTTCCCACCTTTTGTCCTTCCACCTGCAACCCCCATCACATGCACAATAAAGAGAAATAAAGGACAGGAATGTGGGAGGACAAAAGATGACATTAGATGTAAAAGAGAGAAGACTTCTGTTTTCCAAGGATTTCTCCTTTCCAGTCCCCTTCTTCCTGGGGGTGGGGGTGAATCTTTTCTGCTCTTCCTTAATTGAGCCTTCCACTTTCCACTCTCCACGTGCTTCTCTGTGTTGTACTTCAGCATTTGGGGAAGCAAGGACCCGTCACAGTAAACACGGGTAACACTGTAGATCCTGACCTGAACCTTGGGCTCCTCCTGCCTCAGCCTCCTCAAGTAACTTTTTTTTAAATTGTTCTTTGTTTCTGTGGAGGAGTTCACACCCAGGGCATCACCCATGCTGGGAAAGCAGTCTCCCAGAGCCATAGCTCAACCCCATCCTCACCAAGTTCCAAGCAAAGGCTTCTAACTGGGTTATTTTTCCAACCCAGCAAAGACACTCCACCTGAAAAGGAATGGGACCAAGGATCTGTCACTCTAGGGAATTTTAGGAAGTGATTGGATAACATTAGCTGTCAGTTATAAGGCAGAGGTGTTCCTGGAGGAGGACCATTAGTGTTTCTGGGGTGGAACTGTCCAATCAGATTCATGAGCACAGGGGAAGGGCGGGCTTTGGAAATCTCGCGGGCTTTTCCTCCTCACCAACTCCGCTCTTCCTTCCTGGGCCCCATGTGCTCTGCCCTGAAGGCCTAGGTGATTCTGAGAAGCCCATGTCCCGGAGATCTCTGGTGCTCAGGGGTTCCTCAAGAGAACACCAGGTCCCCAAGGAAGATAAAAATGGTGAGTATGTGACCAGGGCTGAAGGTACGCAGTCAGCACCTGCCTTGGGGCCCCGCAAACCAGTGAGCTGCAGAGCCTGGCAGAGTCTCCTCTGGAGGTTGCCCTGGGTCTCTACCCTGGTCCTGGGGGTTGGGCTGGATGGTAGAAACTTGAAGTCACCTCCCTGGCGACTGACCCTAAGCCTCTATCTCCTGGTCCTCCCGGGTGAGCTGGGTGTTGGGTGCCTGAAATTGGTGCAGAGGGTGCGGCCTAGTCCTCCATGGTATTTGTCTCTGGGCTTCTGCTCCCTGGGCTTGAGGGGTGGGCTGGTCCCTGAGGTCAGCTCAGAGCATGAGGCCCAATTCTCGCTGGCACGTGGCCCTGGCTCCATCCTGTGGCTTCCATTGTTGAATGGGCTGCTCAGGTCCCTGGCTTCCCCTCCCCTCCCCTCCCCTCCCTGCTGGTGGCCCGCCCCCACTGTTCCAAATGTGTAGGAAGCAGGATGCAAATCCACTTTCCTTTTCCCTGTTCAGAGTCTGTGAAGGCTGCTGTAGGTCCTTCATTTGCAGTTGCCTGCTGCATTCTAAAATGCCATCTTCCTCTCCACTTCCCATCACTCTCAAATATATTTTCTTCCTGTGTTTCAAATGAACACAGTCTATTCCTTTTCACTTTTCCTTTAGTGAAGTATTGCAAGGAATATTTTCTTTTTATATTGGGGATCAAAACTAGAGAAGGTTTATCAGTTAAGTCCTCAGGACCTCCCCCCCCAGTTTTTTTAAAAAGAGATCATATACCACTTGTTTTGGACACAGTCCTCCAGTTTATGATCATTCTGCCTCAACTTCCTGAGTCCCTGGGATTACAGGCATGTGCCACTATCTCTGGCAAGCATAAGCTTTTTTTTTTTTTTAAGAGAGAGAGAGAGAATTTTAATATTTATTTATTTAATTTGGCAGACACAATATCTTTGTTTGTATGTGGTGCTGAGGATTGAACCCTGGCCGCACGCATGCCAGGCGAGCATGCTACCTCTTGAGCCACATCCATGGCCCATAATTTTTTTTTCTGTTTCTGAATATCATCCTTTAGGGGAAAGAATAGTAACTTGACACATCTTGTGTTCTGGTAAAATAGCTGCTTTAAATGAAATAAGGCAGTGCATTATTCATACTAGGGATATTGAATCTTTAGCTACATCCTCAGCTCTTTTTTGTATGTTTGTTTGTTTGTTTTTGGTAGAAGGTATTTTTTTCTTGACTTTTATTACTTTTACATGACAGTAAAATGCATTTTGACACACCATATGTAAATAGAGTGTAACTTCTTTTTTTTCTGGTTGTACCTAATGTCCATTCACATGGGTCATGTAGTCAAATACGATAATAATGTCTGATTTATTCTCTTGTCATTCATCTCCAGCCCTTTTAAAATTTATTTTCAGACAGGATCTGGCTATGTTGTCTAGGCTTGCCTGGAACTTCTGATCCTCCTGTCTCAGCATCTCAAGCTGTTGGAATTAAAGGCACTGGCCACCATACCTGAGCAAAATAGTTTATTTTGACCCAAATATTAATGACCATCCTCAGGAACATGGATTCACCTTATCCTGATTGATGTATGTGTCCCATTCTGGAAGAAATTACATCTTTTCTAATAACAGGGATTGAACCCAGAGGAACTCAATCACTGAACCGTATCAGCAACCATTTTTATATTTTATTTTGAGTCATGATCTCACTACATTTTTTAGGGCTTCACTAAGTTGCTGAGGCTGGCTTTGAATTTAGCAGTCCTCCTGACCCAATCTCTCAAGCTGCTGGGATTATAGTTGTGCCCCACTGTGCATGCCTGACAAGAACATTTGAAAAGGAAGTTATGCATGAATAAATTAACCAAGTGCATTGGTAGGATCATCAGATGGGTGGCTACAGTAAAAAAGGGGAAATTTCTTCTGTAGGTCCCTTATTACATTGTTAGCTTTGGAAGATGGTGGTTATATGTCTGGTAAGGTTAGTAATATATTCTGTGAAGTTCATTTGTTTAGAAAATTTTTTGACTAACACAGAAATTAAGGTAATTGGCTTTGAAAGAGCTTTAGAGAGGCCAAGATAATTGTTGCCAATGATGCAGAACCCTGTCTTATACCTCGTGGTGGTCTAGTTCCCCAAAGTCCGGTGGTCTGAAGGTTCTTTGATATAGAGCAAGTTCATGGAGAACTTCAGTTCACACCTGCCTAAATTCTGTTTTTTGTTGTTGTTTTTGATGTTGTTGTTGTTTTATATCTTCCTAGGGTGTAGACACCAAATCTGATTTTCTCAGCCAGGTTTTCTTTGGACACCTCAGAGAGTCCTATGTTCTCAGCCACTATCCATTCCTGGGGCTGCCACCATGTGCTCACAGGTGTCCTGTGCTCTGCATGTTAAAAGGAATTTCAGGCCCTGGGTCAGCTCCTCTTAGAGGACAGCCTAAGTTGTGAGGTACAGCATCTTGGTGGATCAGCTGAGGTCTTGGGGCTAAGGAATGTCCTGGAACAAGCCTCATCTAGACCACTAACTTCTTGGAACCTTGTTTTCCCCAAGCCCTGTTCCTGTTCTTTGGAGAAAGTTGGACAGTCAGCCTGTGGATGCTGGTGCTGAGGGGCCAGGTCAGCAGTGACTCCTGCCTTTTCAGTCTCTCACAGTGTGAAGGAGCAAAACCTCTCCCAGAGCATAAGGACCACCCACCCTAGTGCAGAGCTGTGCAAACCTGAAAAGCCTCATAGACTGGAATCATGGTCCAGGTCTCTTGGAGGGTGATCCTAGAGGCTTTCAGTGAGCAAGACCTGGAGGGAGCATGTTCCTGCTGTCAGGGACCTTCCCTGCCCCTTGAGCCTGACACATGTGTGCTCCCTCAGCACCAAAGCTTTCTGTGTATCACTTTGAAATGATGAGCTCACTTATCTGAGGCCCAGGTTTATTTATTCAGAGCCATATGGGGTGGAGTATTATTAAGAGGCAAGAAAGAATTGGATTTTAAAGTCTAGTTATATTTTCATTGTCAAAATTTTCAACTTACAGCCAGGTACACTGGGGCACAACTGTGATTTTTCCTGCTCCAGGGACTAAGACAGGAGTTTTGCAAATTTGAGGACAGCCTTAGCAACTTAGCTGGGCCTTCTTCAACCTGGTGAGACTGCGTCTCAAAATAAAATATAAAAATGACTGGGGATGTGGATCAGTAGTAAAATGTCTCTGGGTTTTATTTCGGGGGTAGAAAAAAAATGAACACACCTAATTACCTAATTTACCATTTGCTACCCCTGAATTTATGTAGAATGTTTGTAAGATTCAATTTTGTATTTTTAGTGATTTCAAATTGAACTGCAGTCCTAGATTCCAAATTCCCACATAAGATACAGAGAAACTCTGTCTTGCATTATTGCTGATGATTTTGAGTCCAATTCTACAAAAATAGTGGTGGATAAATTTATGAATGTGGTTTCATGAAAACTAGTATCTGTGCTTCACAAGGTGATGAATTGGACAAAGGATGACAGTTTTTCACTGTCCTTGTCTGGCCTTGGCAGGTTCATGGGTTTTTTTTGGCATCAGGAATGGAGCCCAGAGGTGCTTAACCCCCACCCCTTTTAGATTCTTTGTTTTGGTACAGAGTCTTGCTACATCGCCTAGTGCCTCAGACTCCTGAACCTCTGAGATACAGGTGTGCACCATCACTCCCATCTTCAATGTAATTTTTTTAAAATTTATTTTTTAGTTTTCGGTTTATATAACATCTTTATTTTACTTTTATGTGGTACTGAGGCTCGAACCCAAGGCCCTGTGCATGCGAGGCGAGTGCGCTACTACTTGAGCTACATCCCCAGCCCCATTCACCACTGAGCACATACTCAGCCCTTCTTCTTATGTATGTATGTATATATATATGTATCGTTATAGATGGACAGAATACCTTTATTTTGTTTATTTTTCTGTGGTGCTGAGGATTATACCCAGTGCCTAGTGCCTCACACATACTACCACGTGCTCTGCCACTCAGTTACAGTCCCAGTCCCTCCTTTTTATTCTTAATGAAGATCAGTCTCACTAAATTTCTGAGTATCTTGCTAAGTTGCTGAGACTGGCCTCCAACTTGCCATTTCTCTGCCTTAACCTCCCTAGTGGCTGAACTTACAGGTAAAAACTACCACACCAGCAGTTGGAATGTCATTTTAAAAAAATATTTATTTTTTATTTGTAGTTGGACACAATACCTTTATTTTAGTTATTCATTTTTATGTGGTGCTGAGGATTGAACCCAGGGTCTTGCACGTGCGAGTCAAGTGCTCTACCACTGAGCCACAACCCCAGTCTCTGGAATGACTTTTGAAGATTTATCATCCAATTTATTTCAAGATGGAAATAGTATTGAAAATCAGTTTCTTTGCTTTTGTCCATAGTTTTGAAATTTGTACGTATGACTCATTGATTTATTCTTACATTATTATAAAAATGGTATTTGGCATATACTATTATTTCTTATGTATATATTTGTAAAACTTCATGGCTTGGTAGTTTATTTACTTCTTTATTAGTTAGACTTTGTTTTTCAGAGCAATTTTTGGCTTACATAGTTTTATTAGTCAGTGTTCTCTAGAGGAACAGCATCAAGAGGAAGTTTGATTATAAAAGGGGACTTATTAGATTGGCCTACTTGATTCAAAGCTGGATGTCCACAGTGGCAATCTGCAACTGGAAAGTTTTCAGAGTAGTTGCTGCAGAGTCCAAGAGGCTGAAGCATCAGAACAAGAGGGATCAATGGTGCTGCCCTAGTCCAGACCAAAGGTTCTGGAAACTCCCTGGAGAATCACTGGCAGAGTCCGCTTTGGGAGAGGGAACAAGGCAGAGTCTGATACCCTCAGACCATTGCAGTAGCAAACAAGAACCTATTGGAGAAGAAAGGAGCTTGCTCTGCTGCTGCTTCCTTCTTCTTTCAACTTTTGTTCCACCTAAGACACAGTCCTATTGGCTGGTGCTGCCTACCTTAAAAAGGTTTGCCTGTTTGGCTCACTATCCCACGTGCCAATCATTTGTAGACACACCCTCATGGACACAGGCAGAATCTCATTAATCATCTGTATCTTTTAATCCAATCAGGGTGACAATTAAACGTGTCATTACTCATAGTATGGAATACCCCTTCTCTCCAGCCAATAGTCTCCACTGTTTTGAAAATATTGCATTGGTGTAGGGTGTTTGTTAGTTACTAAACCAGTATTGCACATTTGACGAAGGGAATGGATGAAGCAACATGTTATGATAAGCCAAAGTTCATCCTTTACCTTAGGGTTCCTCCTGGAATCATGTGAACACCATGCATGTTGAGTATAGATTTCTCATGCTGTCAATCTCTCCTGGCCTCCACTATACATTTGGTGGGATATTTTAGATCTCAGTGACCTTGGAGGACGTGGCTGTGAACTTCACCCAGGAGGAGTGGGCTTTCCTGGATCCTTCCCAGAAGAATCTTTACAGAGATGTGATGTTGGAAGTCCTCAGTAACCTGGCTTCTCTAGGTAATAATGATGTTTTCAAACTGAATCAAATAGACAAATCATGTTTATTTTGGTCATTTATGTAGAAGGTGAAAAGGGAATCAGTTGGTGAATTATTGCAGCATAAATAGCATGTATCATTTGGCAAAGCATTGTTAGCTCCTAAATATTCATAAAGATTGTTCTTTTCTCTCATTTTAGGAAACAAGTGGGAAGACAAGAACACTGAAGTTCAGATTGAAAACTCTGGGAGCAATGTAAGGTAACTGTCCTCACAAGAAGAGTCCATGACAGGGTCTGAGAACGGTCATGTAATATTTAAAGGAAACCAACGAAAGAAGTATGCATAATTTGAGAAGTATTTATTCTTATAGTGCTTTTCACCTGAAGTATATACTTAGCTGTAACAGATATTCTGTCTTTTCAAAGTATTTGACATACAAAAAGTATATGAAATCGCATATGTGAATATCACTATTTGGATAATAGCCATAGAGAAGCTGTGTTGAAAAGGATTGTTTGCTTTCAATCTCCTTATTTTTAAGCAAGTTGAACAAGTCAGAAAACCTAGCCTTTACCTGATGTTGGTAGTAATGTAAAGATTTATCAATACATAGAAAATTGTGAATGAATCAAGCATTGATTATGTGCTGGTCACTTCTTCTTCCTTAAAGAAGTCATATGGTAAACTCAAAGGCACAAAATAGTGTGGGAAAACCTTCAAATCGATTCCAATTCTTAATTGAACAAAGAAAAACTTTAATAGAGTAAATCCATGTGACTTCATTATGTGTGCAAAAGACTTCATATGACCTTCATTCCTTCATAGGCAGATCACATCATACTCTGGACACAAATACTACAAGCATGGGGAATGTGAAGAGAAGCCATGTGAATTGAAACAATATAAGAAATCTCTGGTTTCTCCCAAAAATGTTCACACACAAATGTTAATACAAACTGGAGATGGACCTTTTAAATGTACAGTACGTGGGAAAGTCATCCGTCATTCCAGTGACATTCAAAGGCATAAAGATACTCATACTGGGTGGCAACCCTACGAATATCAACAATGTAGTGAAGCCTCGTCTTCTCCCACGGGTGTTCCACGACACATGAGAAAACACAGTGAACGTAAACGTTTTCAATGTGAGGTATGTGGGAAAGTCTTTTGTTTCTCCTCTTTATTAAGAAGACATGAAAGAACTCATGCTGGAGAGAAAGTGTATGAATGTAAAGGAGGTGGTCCGACCTGTATTTCACACACAAGTCTTCAAAGGCACAGGATCACACACATGGGGAATGAAGGTTTCAAATGTAAGGTATGTGGGAAAGACTTTGCTTATCCCAGTTTACTTAGAATACATCAGAGAATGCACACTGGCGAGAAGCCCTATGAATGTAAGCAGTGTGGCAAAGCCTTTTCTAGATCCAGTTACCTTCAGATTCATGGAAGAATGCACACTGGAGAGAAGCCCTATGCATGTAAGCAGTGTGGCAAAGCCTTCACTCAGTCCACTAACCTTCACACACATGAAAAAACTCATACTGGAGAGAAGCCCTATGCATGTAAGCAGTGTGGCAAAGCCTTTTCTAAATTCAGTTCTCTTCAGATTCATGGAAGAGTGCATACTGGAGAAAAGCCCTATGAATGTAAGCAGTGTGGCAAAGCCTTTGCTACATTCAGTTACCTTCAGTTACATGAAAAAACTCATACTGGGGAGAAGCCTTATAAATGTGAGCAGTGTGGAAAAGCCTTTTCTACATCTAGTAACCTTCAGATTCATGGAAGAAGACATACTAGAGAGAAATGCTCTGAATGTCAACAGTGTGGAAAAGTCTTCACTACTGCCTGTGGCCTTCAGATACATGAACGAACTCATACTGGAGAGAAGCCCTATGAATGTAAGCAGTGTGGGAAAGCCTTCACTCAGTCCTCTAGCCTTCACTTACATGAGAAAACTCATACTGGTGCGAAGCCCTATGATTGTAAGCAGTGTGGCAAAGCCTTTGCTACATCCACTTACCTTCAGATTCATGGAAGAATGCACACTGGAGAGAAGCCATATGAATGTAAGCAGTGTGGCAAAGCCTTTGCTACATCCAGTCACCTTCACTCACATGAAAAAACTCATACTGGACAGAAGCCTTATGAATGTAAGCAGTGTGGCAAAGCCTTTTCTAGATCCAGTTACCTTCAGATTCATGGAAGAATGCACACTGGAGAGAAGCCCTATGAATGTAAGCAGTGTGGCAAAGCCTTTGCTGCATCCCCTACGCTTCACACACATGAAAGAATCCATGCCAGAGAAAAGCGCTATGAATAACAACAATGTGGAAAAGCTTTTGCCACACCCTGTCTGCTTCACATACGTGAAAGAACAGATACTGCAGAGAAATCATATTCATGAAAACAATTGGTAAACTTTTCTGTTATTACTGTTTCACTCATATGCATGTAGGAAGTTACTGGAGAAAAATCCTTTGAATGTAAAACCTGGTAAATCAATATTTCATGTCATTCTCAAAGACAAGAAAGTACTCACACTGCTGAAAATGTGTGTGTGTGTGTGAGAGAGAGAGAGAGAGAGGCAGAGAGAGAGAGAGAGATTGGGGATTTATTCTGGTTGTGCTCTACCACTTAGCTACATTCCAGTTACTTTTTATTTTGAGACAGGGACTTGCTGCATTTTTAGGGTCTTTCTAAGGTGCTGAGGCTAGCCTCCAACATTGATCCTTCAGAATTAGCCTCTCAAGTCTCAGGAATTAAAGGCATACACCACCACTTCCAACTGAGTAACTCTTTAAATGTATAAAATTATCACAAGCCATTCCATTTTCCCTATTGCCTTCAAAGGCATTTCATTCACATTGAAAAACAAACCCTCTGAATGTAAGCAGTGGGGCTACACCTTTGCTACATCCCATCAGCTTCATAAACATGGAAGAATACATACCAGAGAAAAGCCCTGGAATACATACCAGAATACATACCAGAGAAAAGCTACATCCTGTCAGCTTCCCTTCCAGCCCTGTTTTTCTTCTCATATATGAAAACACACAGAGAAGCCCTGTGAGCGTGAGAAGTGTGAGAAATCTAGTTTTCTCAATCTTTTACTAAGGCCTCAGAAGATTCTTTTGGAATAAAAGAATAAATCCTATGCAAAAAAGAAATATGAGTTGTTGAGCTGTTCTAGTTTTGTTCAGTTGTATGAAAGGACTCATACTGTAGAAAATGCTGAGGATAAGCCATGTGAGGCAGTATTCAGCTTTCAGAGTTTTCTTCAAAGACAAAGATTTCACATCTGAGAAGATCCTTTTTCTCTCTTTCAAAATTGTAGTAAGACTTTCAACTTTCCAGGTTCCTTAGAACAGCATTTAAGAAACCACACTGGAGAAAAGCCCTGTATGTAGACATGTGGTGGGACCTGTGCTTTTTTCAGATCCATTTGCACTTGTTCAGACTTGAGGATATTTTTATTTTATTTATTTATTTTGAGAAAAATTTGTAGGTGTGTGAAAAGGTTTTTCCTTCATTTCTTTGTTTATCTATTCAGAGGTACCAAAAATGCACCCTGTGTTGGAGAGGTGCATTGCATCAGCATCAAGATTTTAGAACAACATGTTTTTCTTCTCAGTTAAATCTCTCTTATTTTTAGATTCCATTTTCCTGTATTGTAAATCTTTTGTGTCCATTGTTTCATTACATATTCTGTATGTTAGTTTAGGCCTCTCCACTCCAAAATACAGACTGGTGAAATGTCTCTTCTGAACTTCTTTCCTCTCTGTCTTTGTTCACATTTCACCCAGGAGTGCTCCACCACTGAGTTTCCCCACAGTCCTTTTAATTGTTGTTTTTTGAGATGGAGTGAGACTGGCAGCTGGGAACATAGGGATGTTTCTGTGTGACCTGAAGCTGGCCTCTTTCTTTTCCTTGATTGCTTATTGAGCTGTTGATGACTCTGAGACCACACTCTTGTTACTTGTGCTTGTTCTAAGTCTCATGTATTGTGCTGTATGTAAGCATATTAAAGAGCATTATAGCATAATGTCATTTGTGTATAATACTTGGAGAGACACTTTCTCAAAATATGTTTTGCCCTATGCTTGAGTTGCTTTCTCTTTTCTTTCCCCAATTCAGGGGACCCAATCCTGCCTTGTGCATGCTAGGCAGGCATTCTTGCACCAAGCACTGCCGTAGCTCAGGTGATGAGTTTGCTGGTGCTGTGTGTGTGGACTCCACTGATGACCACATCAGCAGATGCAGCTCTGCAGGTGTTTCCTCCACAATTGCATATGGTCTCTTCCTTCTTAAAGGTCTTTTATACCAGTGAATTTTTTTTTTAAAAAAAAACTACATCCAACTTAGCTTTTCTCCCTATGAATAATACTTAGGTGGAATATTCTAGAAAACTCAGGCTTGATTTCTCTGTGTTTAGAGTAGCTCAGTAGCCCTGGGGAAATTGTGTGATGGTTTAAGGTTAAGAAAACCTACTTAATACAGTCTACATGAACAAAGACTTGGTAAGGAGTGTCCCAGTCTGATGTGCTAATATAGTGGTCCTCCTTTCTCCACCAAGGAATATTAACTTAGCTTCTGGAGAGACCTTCACCATAATTTTCTTTCAAAAAATGTCAAGAGCAGATTTTGCAAAGATCTCAATGTGGGTTCTAATACAGACTTCTTCTTTTGTGGTAAAGCTTGGCAGACCTTTGACTAATCTTACAATTGGTACACAAAGCACTTTCTGTGAACTAAAAAAAAATTCTTCACGTATACACCTACAGAAAATATAGACCTCTATCCCTGTCTCACTGGGTATAAATGAAGATCAATGAAATTACAAGCAGTGAACCAAAAAACTTGAGGTGATACACCTCAGAACCCTGCAGCTAATAAATCTAATCCTGGGACATCCTTGGGTGCCTATCCTCATGTGCCCTACATCATTGATGCAGCTACAGCCTCCCATCAGGTGACATTCTGCAGTACATGCTGTGGAGAGGGCTGTTTCTGCTCAGGTTAAGGATTAAAGTGAGGTTACAGAACAACGCCAAAGCTGTAGAGACACATTTTCTATCATGTCCAACTACAGCATCAAATAGTTATGAAAATTAAATGTTTCCCTGGCTCATGAGAATAAGAAGATCTGGGAAAGGGCTGTCAGGCATGAGGGATGGAGACATGTGCTTGGTTCATAACCTTCCTTTGATCCCAGAAAGAGGCTCCCAGTTTTTCTATCTTATTAGAGCTGGAGGGACTCATTGGAGCTACTTAGGCCCCAGATTCACTTCTGAGGAAGAGGGTGAACCTAACCTTGTGTGAGGAGCCTCTTCCACTTACAGGGCTTTGACCTGCAGGCCAGGAGACTGCAAGGGAGGCTGGGTGTTCAAGGGGCCATTCTCAGAACCATGGGCCAGTCTCCTCACCCCCATGCCTCATTGTGCTCCAGCTGTCATCATTCAACAGTGACCACGTGTCCCTGTCATGTGGAAAAAGGTCCCAAGCATCACCAACATGCCAGTGGAAGAGGCCATAAATTATTTAACTTGGGAAACCAGGAGGCCAGAGACTGAAGCCATCCAAGCCCAAGGTAGGAGACAACCCTGGGCAGAGCATAGATTTGGTGTCCTCAGCCAGAGCAGCATATCAACACATGTGTGGCCACCACCTCCTCTGACCCCCTTCACTGGAAGAAAACCAAGCCTCTGGTGAGACACACCCATCACCTGGAACAGGGATGGAGCCTGGACCCCTGTCCATGGGTATGACTCTTGGAACCCACGTGTAGCCTGAGCTTTCCCCAGAAAAAGGCAGAACTTTCACACCCAGTATCTTTAATTTTCACTTTAAAACCAAAACAGGGGCCTGAGAGGATTCATCGGGGTGCTTTTGTGGCAAGGCATCTAGTATGGATGGGCTGGCAGTGAGGTGGGCAGCAGAGTCTCAGTCCTCTCCCCCCACTCCAAATCCCCCTCCAGGGAAACCATTGTGTCTCCACTGTTGTGCTTTCCTTCATGCCAGAGGACAGCCCCACCTCAACCCCAAGCCCTCTGTGGCTGACCTGACCATGTCCCTCAGTGCTGTTCGACACATCTCTGGGTCTCATGTTCCTACTGGATTCTTTCAAATGCCCAGAGCTCAAGGGTGTATGCACCCAAGTAGCCAGAACTGAAATCGGGGGCAGAGTTGGGTCCACTTCTCACCATATTTCTTGTTCTGGGTCCCAAGGGCTGATGAAACATGGGGATGAGGGACTGAGGCAGGCCTGGGATTGTCACTGTCCTGGAAATGGCTGCTGCAGAGGTCTGTGCAGAACCTCAGATCACATCAGCAACCCACGTGGCCTGGGACCTTATCCCCACTTTAAGATCTGCCCTGGGCAGGAGCAGCCTCCAGAACTCAGCCTTCACATGGGAGCAAAATGGCATGTCTGTCATTCTGTCATTGCTTCACTGCCTATTGTCCTCGTGGCACATGACTCTTCTGTTAGACATGAGGTCCCCTTTCAATGCCAAAGTCAGCTTGCATTTCAGCTGACCCTGAAATGGTTCATATTGGTAAGAACATGAAAGGAGCTGACAGGTTGCCTTTGTGTCCCAGGGAGGCCACAAGGTTGGATCACATAACATTGTGTGGACTCTACAGGCTTTTGTGTCTCCTGGAATGTGCTTTGGGTTTCTGCAATAGCAAACCCAAACAAACCCAGAATAACCAAATTATAAACTTTAATTGACATCAAACTAAGGACTTTCCATCTCATTAATGAAATATTTTGCTTTGTGCCAGGTGTGGTGGTGATGCCTCAATCCCAGCCTCTAGGGAGGCTGAGGCAGGAGGATCAAGAGTGTACAGGCAGCCCCAGCAAAGTCAATATGCTAAGCTACTCAGAGAGACCCCGGCTCTAAATAATATACAAAATGAGGCTGGGGATGTGGCTCCTTGATTGAGTGCACCTGGTTCAATCCCTGGAACCCCTATCTCCCTCTCCCCCCCCCAAAGACAACTGTTTCTTCTGATTGGCAGAATCCTGGTCTCTGGACAGTAGTCACTGTGCTGCTCCTTTGCTAGAAAACCATTTTTTTCCCCTGTAAACTCACAGCTGTGTCCTTATTATTGGATTGGCTTTGGGAAAGAGGATGGAGCATTCAGGAACACCTTAACATCATGTGTCGGGCTGGGGATGTGGCTCAAGCGGTAGCGTGCGGCCCGGGTTCGATCCTCGGCACCACATACAAACAAAGATGTTGTGTCCGCCGAAAACTGAAAAATAAATATTAAAATTCTCTCTCTCTCTTAAAAAAATAAACATCATATGTCCATGTCTCACAGCTGTTCTGGCTCAATTAATTGTGGCTTCGAAACATTTTGCCTGATTTTGGAAAGGTATTACAGGAGAGCTGACTCATGGTGTCTGTTTTCATGGTGTAGGACTCACATCCTCTTATTTTCAAACTCTTTATCCATTGATATCCCAGCAGTGACCCCTGCACATAGCATAGAACTGGACCGTGTTTTCATTCTGTCTGCTGATCTCTACCTTAGGAGAGGATTGTTCAGTCAGTTGCCATATAATGTCACTGTTGGTGTAATTCGATTGATGTCTGCCCTTTTACACTCTTCTCTTTTCTTTTGTCTTTTTCCCCTCTATTCCTCTTTGGGATGTTATTGTTTTTAAACTGACCATTAAACCTAGGGTTGCTATAACACTGAGCTACATGCCCTGCCCCTTTTAAGTTGTATTTTGAGAGAGAGTGAGGCTACATTTCAGAGGTTGGGCTAGAATTTTTTTTTAAAGAGAGAGTGAGAGAGAAAGAGAGAGAGAGAGTTTTTCAATGTTTATTTTTCAGTTCTCGGTGGACCCAACATCTTTGTTTGTATGTGGTGCTGAGGATCGAACCCAGGCCGCACGCATTCCATGTGAGCGAGCTACCGGTTGAGCCACATCCCCACCCCTGGGCTAGAATTTTTGACCCTCATGGCATGGTTTGCACCACTATCCCAGGATACTGCTCAAGTTTTGTCGTTGTTATTGTTGTTTTCTAAGAAAGAATTTATTGAATGATTTTTTTTTCAGTTTTTTAATGTATTGGCTTAAAGATGTCTCATCATGTGTAAAAAATATGCTCCCTTGGCCAAAACCAAAGATGGCCTTGTTAGAGACCTGGTGTAAGGGTCTGGTGAAGCGTTGGAGAAAGAGACCACCAAGAGACCACTCATGCAATTGGCAGAAGGGGATTTATTGATTCAGCATGCTGGGGCTCCATGCCCACCTTGGAAGAGGGAAAGACCCGGAGCCTAGGGCAAGGGTTGAGCAGTGCTTAGGTACACTTTTTGGGGAGGGTGGGGACTTTATACACATCATAGTCTCCTTTAACCAATCACCATACATCCGCGGGAAAATCAAACAATAATTCTTAGACTTGATTAGTACATTCATTGGCGGGAACAGGCTGGGCGGGGGTGATTGGTCACTCCTAAGCGGGGTACACATTAAAACTGATTTGTTTTGGGCCTTGAATACCTACATGCTGGGCTACACAGGGTCCTAAGTTATTAAACAACCAGAGGATCTGAGGAATACTTACTGGGCAGTTCGGGTATTGTCCTAACAGCTACAGGAATTTAACCCAGGCTTTGTAGTTTAGAAGCAGGTTTACAATGCCTGGTCCCTTACATTTTAACTCAGGCTTTGCAGCTTAGAAACTTTAGCCTTTCACTGGCACTGTTAAACCACAACACAAGAAAAAGAACAGACTCCAATTTTGAATCAAACTTAATCAAAATTTTATTTATGTACCCAGGAGCTGGCCATGTCTGTCTGTCCTCAAACCCCAGGCTAAAGATATTCCAGCTCTCTCAGAACACATTTGTTTTAAATCAAACAACAACTCTTTTTTTTAGAGAGAGGGAGAGAGAGACAGAGAGAATTTTTAATATTTATTTTTCATTTTCGGAAGACACAACATTTTTGTTTCTATGTGGTGCTGAGCATCTTACCCGTGCCTCAGGCATGCCAGGCGAGCAAGCTACTGTGTGAGCCACATCCCCAGCCCTCCGAACACATTTTTATAACACAAAAGTTTGCAAAGAGGGGTGTCTTGAGAACTTACAGATACCAGGATTTGGACAAGCATAATACAAAGGCACGTAGTAGGTTAATGAACTACATGGCTTAACATTTCAAGGTAGGGAATAAATTCAGATCCCAACATTAGAATGTATGAGGTACCACTGAGGTTTCAGAGAGGGTTGTTATCTGGTCAGGGGGAGCCAAGTATGGGTGACTTCAAGGCATGGGCAAGCATTCCAAGCAAGTTGAAAGATTGCAGTAATTTATACTAAAACAAAAATTAGTTTTCATGAGTTTTGGATGCGATGGATCCCAATCTTAAGAAGGAATTAGGCTGGTTTTCAGAGTTATATTCTCAAATCCACTATATTTATGTGTAAAGGTAAAATTTCTAAGCTGATTCTAAGCTGCAAAAGTTTGAGTTAAAGTGTAAAAGACTGGGCTAAAAAAAGTAAAGACTAGGTATTGTTACAATTCCTCTGCTACCCCCGGAACCTGTAATCTCTGTAGCTGTTAGGACAATACCTGAACTGCCCAGTAAATATCTCCATTGATTCCCTGGTTGTTAAATAGCTAAGGGCTCCAGGTAACATGTAATGTAAGCTCCAAAACCAATCGGTTTAAATGTGTACCCCGCTTAGGAATGACTAATCACCCCTGCCCAGATTGTTCCCGCCAATGTATGTACTAATCCTGACTCAGGGTTGTTGTTCAATTTTCCCGCGCCTCATGATGATTTGTTCTGATATAAGCAAAGCCCCCCCCCTCTCCAAAAACTGTACTTAAGCTCCACTTGAACTCTGCTCTGGGCTCTGGGCTGCTCTCCCATCTTGAGTGAGCACGGATCCCCAGCGCGCTGGAATGGATCCCCAATAAATATCCCCTTTTGCCAATTGCATGGAGCCAGTCTCTTGTGTGGTCTCTTTCTCAGATGCTCCACCAGACCCTTACATATGCTCCCACCCACTTCTTTGTACCACAATAAAAAAAGGGCTGGGGATGGAGATCAGGGATTCTGTACCCCTGCCATGGATTTAATGCCCAGCATGGGAGGAGGAGAACCTAGAGTTGAGTTCTCAGCCCTAGACAGGTATGTGGCCACTATTCCATACTTGAGGGAATATGACTGTTAATGTATAAGCGCCGCTCCCCATGGTCATTGGGAATGTTGGTGGGTAGACTGAATTTGGGCCATTGCACAAGATGTGAAAGCCTTCACCAATTCAAACTAAGAGTAAAAATAAGGTTGTACTCACTTTCTGGGAAGGGGCAGATACTGAAGCCAGAAATAGACAGGCAGTCAGTACAGACAGGTAAATGGAGTCAGGTCTGATCTAGGAGGCCAATGTTGAGAGAGTCTGGCAAGTTGCAGACTGTCCCCTGAGGGATAGAAATGTTAATCCCTTCAGAGCCCTTGCTCCACCCTCATCAAGGACCTGCCCTAGCTCCTTCCTGTTGCTAAGGTAGCCTCTCCCAGGAATTGCCCCTCCCTACAGGCAGCTTTTAGGGTGTCAATGTGTCCTTGACTGCTGCACCCTGCCCTTCCCCCTTCAGCCTCCCATGTTTGTCACCTTTGTGCCATCTCACCAAGCATTCCTGGGCCTAGTCACCAAGGCAGGAAGGACAAGGATAAAGGGAAAGGCATAGAGATCACAGGAAGCCTAGGACTCATAGAAAGGTTGAACACCTTGCTTCTGGGAATACCAGGATACCAGCTATGCCCCCCTCTCCCTCCTGGGGAGAAGTCTATGTTACTTCTTTTAAAATAAACCCTGCTTTGTGTGCTTGCCTGGGCTTGCTTCTCTAATGTTCAAACTTCAACATGTGAGAGGGCAGAACTCCTCCCCCATAACCAGTGGTATCAACGCCACAGGCCATATGTGCCCCAAGTGGAGTTTCATATGCAGGCTTTATGGGCCGAGCTGAGCAGGGGTATTGTTTCTTTCTGGTTTAACTATCAGTTGAAACCCAGGAAGCTGAGAGCCCTGGGTCAGCAGCTAGGGATATGGTGCTTACCAGGCAGGAGCAGGTGGGCTCAAGGCTTTTCTTGAAAATGTTGGTGGCTCTGAACCACTGACATGGAAGGAACGCAAGGGAGGGGACCCTTCCTGAGATCAATTCAGGTCAGCCTGGGCAATGGGGTTATTTTGCTGCAGCTGGACCACGGCAGGGTGAAGTGTGTCAAGGGGTCAGGTGACCATGAGTTCACAAACATTTTATGACACACACAGATGCCTGAAGCCACAGAGGACACCAAACCTACATACACTGTGCCCTGTACACACATGCCTATGACTGATTGCCCTTTTTATAAAACCTGAGAGTCCTAGACAGCTCTGAAAAGAGGGCTAAGGACATGGTGCCCTTGTCTTCCTGCTGTAGCTTCACTGATCAAAGTTCCTTTCCTGCTTTTCATCATGACCTTTTCTATTTGCATTTGGGGTAAACAGATGACCTGATGTGTGGGGTCACCAGAGTCAGATGGCTTCCAACAACTCCCTAATAGTGGAATGTAGAACATGGACATTAAGCACAAGGTGCTGATTTTATTTCAACCCCGCATTGCTGCCTTAGGGAATTGCCTCCCACACCTCCTTCTTCTCTATCCTGCTAGGGAAGAGAACACTGAGCCAAATCACCAACACAGACTGTTTTTTTTCTTAGCTCTATCTAATTCCTCAAAAGATAAGTAGTCCGGAGGTGATGAAAATTACTAAAATAATTGTCAAACTCTATTTATTTTTACATATCAAATATGTATGGGCTGGGGATGTGGCTAAAGGGGTAGCGCGCTTGCCTTGCATACATGCGGCCCGGGTTTGATCCTCAGCACCACATACCAACAAAGATGTTGTGTCCACCGAGAACTAAAAAATATATATTAAAAATTCTCTCTCTCTCCCTCCTCTCTCACTCTCTCTTTAAAAAAATGTATGATACATATGATATTTTTAAATATTGTTTCAAAAATTTTGAGTGTGTCTCTTGCTAAGTTGCCCGAGGTCACACCAGCCGATACTATATATGTATATGGGTATCTTTTTCTTTGAGGTTCTGTTGAATACTCCCTGTGGGGCTCGACCTCTGAGCTAGATCATCAACACTTTTAATTTAATTTAAGGTAGGCTCTCCCTGTTTGTGAAGCCAGATTGAAATATTGTAGTGTGTGTAGCTGGGTAAGTGGGGTCTAATATCAGGTCCAATAAAAAATGCAATCTGATCTGATCCTGGGAAACCAAAAAAACACCTGAGAAGTGAAGTCTTCATGTTGTCATGGCCTTGGGCAAGTCCTAAATAAGGGTTAATGAAGTAGCTCCCAGTAAAACAGGGAGATGCTAATCAAACCACCCTAGGCTGTTCCTGCCCAGGTTTCTCCTCCCTGCCCCACCAGTCCACCAGTCTCCCACCCTTTGTCCTTCCCACCCATATCCCCTACCATGTGCACAATAAAGGGAAACAAAGGACAGGAATGTTGGAGGACAAAAGATGACCTTAGGTTTAAGAGAGAGAAGACCTCCCCCTTCCAGGGATTCTGCCTTTTGGGTCCCCTTCTTCCTGGGGTGGGGGGAGTCTTTTGTGCTTTCTCTTATTAAAGCCTTCCACTTTCCACTCTCCACCTGCTTCTCTGGTGTTATACTGCAGGATTTGGGACAGCAAGGACTCCTCATGGTAAACAGCATTAACATTTGTGGATTTTCACCTGACCTTGGGCTCCTCCTGCCTTAGACTCCTTAAGTAACTAATTTTTGTATTTTTTTAAAATTGTTGTTTGTTTCTGTGGTGAGGTTAAAACCCAAGGCATCACCCGTGCTGGGAAAGCACTCTCCCTCAGCCAGAGCTCAATCCCAGATGTTACCATTTGTACCAAGTTCAAGCAAAGGCTTTCCACCTGGATTAGTTTCTAGCCCAGGAAAGAAGCTCCACCTGAAAAGGGCTGGGGCCAAGGATCTGCCACTCTAGGCAATTTTGGTTAGTGATTGGTTAACCTTAGCTGTCAATCACAATGCAGAGGCCTGATTGGAGGCGCCCCAATAGGGATGCTGGGGTAGAACTGTCCAATCAGATCCAGACCAGAGGGGAAGAGCAGGCTTTGGAAATCTCGCGGGCTTTTCTTCCTCACCAACTCTGCTCCTCCCTTTCCGGGCCCCACGAGCTCTGCCAACAGGCCTAGGGGATTCTGAGCAGCGTGTGCTTCCCTCTATCTCTGGTGCCTTGAGGTCCTCGAGAAAACACCCTGTCCTCTAGAAAGACAAAAATGGTGAGTATGTGACGAGGGCTGAAGGGACATGGTCAGCACCTGCCTTGGGGCCCCCGCAAATGGGTGAGCTTCAGAGCCTGGCGGAGTCACCTCTGGATGTTGCCCTGGGTTACTGTCCCCTGGTCCTGGGGGTTGGGCTGGATGGTAGAATCTTGAAGTCACCTCGCTGGCGGCTGACCCTAAGCCTCTTCCACTGGTCCCGCAGAGTGAGCTGGGTGTTGGGTGCCCAACGTTGGTGCAGAGGGTGCAGCCTAGTCCTCCATGGCGGATGGCCCTGGACTTCTGCTCTCTGGCCCCTAGGATTGGGCTGGGTATCCTGTCCCTGAGGTCAGCTGCAGAGCATGAGGCCCAGTTCCCACTGGCAGATGGCCCTGGGTCCTATCCCTTGGCTTCCATTGTTGAATGGGCAGCTGTTGTTCCCAGCTTCCCCTCCCCTCCCTGCTGGTGGCCAGCCCCCACTCTTCAAAATGTGTAGGAAGCAGGATCCCAAATCCACTTTCCTTCCCCCAGTTTAGTGCCTCCAAAAGCTGCTGTAGGTCTTTTTTTTTTTAAGAGAGAGAATTTTTTTTTAATATTTATTTTTTAGTTCTCGGCGGACACAACATCTTTGTTTGTATGTGGTGCTGAGGATCAAACCCAGGCCGCACGCATGCCAGGCAAGGAGCTACCACTTGAGCCACATCCCCAGCCTAGTCCTCCAACTTGTGATTCTCTTGCCTCAGCCTCCTGAGTCCCTGGAATTACAGGCCTGTGCCACTGTCTCTGGCAAGAATAACACTTTTGTTTTCTGTTTCTGAATATCATACTTGAGGGAAAAAAATAGTCAATTGACACATACTGTGTTCCGATAACATAGCTACTTTAAATGAAATAAGGCAGTGGGTTATTGGTACTAGGGATATTGAATCTTGGTTTACATCCACAGCCCTTTTTTGTTTGTTGTTTGTTTGTTTGTTTTTGGCAGAAGTTATTTATTTATTTTGTTATTTAATAAATAAATAACATAAAATTTATTGTGAGCTCATTAAAAGTATTTTAGTGTTTCACATTTGAACATATACTAAATGGATTTTGTCTACAGAATTGAGGATGTAGTGCATTTGGCCACCTTGATTCCAGTTTGCCTGGACTATCATGTGATCCATATCCAAGACATCTGCTGTCACTCATCTTTCCCTCCTGTGAAGGCTCACCAAAGCTTTTTCTTGATCTCTTGCTCACCTCTGCTGATACTGTGCTGCTCAGGATGTGACATGTTTTAAGTTCTTGAGTACGGTTAGGTGTCAGTGGCAGGGGCACCTTCTGGTAGGTGATATTTTTGGCTGCTCCATCACAGTGCAGACATCTAGTATTATTATGGTTGAACATGCAGTGACCTGTTTTCCTCTCAAATTGTTAGATAGGTGAGGATTCTGGGTTGCAACCTTGCTTCTTTACCACCCTGGAAATGCTTCTGTCTTAGGTTTGCACCACCATCATTACAGGCAGGAGGAAACTCTTTCACAACAGACATCCAGTGCACATGTAGCCCAATCTTGATAGAAGTGTCTTGAGCAGAACATGGCTATGGGCCACATGAACTTATAGTAGTGAAGTGACTGCTTTTCACTAGAGTTTTGTAGTTGATGTACATTCATTGCTGCTATGAGATTTAGAAATTAGTGTTCATTAATTGTTCATTAATAAAATTGTGTTGAGAATTATAAAACTTTGCAAGGTTCTTGTTTGGATAAGGTGACATTTTTGGGTCATTGACTTATATCTAAGTCATGTTCCAACTTTTCATCTTAATACATTCTGCGTTGACAGTAATCAGGAAAAATCATCAAATTTTTGTGTTTATTAATCATGGTGCTTCTTTACTATTTGACTATTTTTTTCCTGGAGAATAGCATGGGTAAACATATAGTTAGTTGTTCTGTTGGGGTAATCACAAAAGATGAACTCAATCCCCAGTTCACAAATTGTGACAACCTGAGTGAAAAGTTGTCTAAATGTAGTCGGTTGGGGAAGCTTCTTAGTGATCCATTTTTGGAAGTTGAGGGTGGGGTGTTGTAGACATTTCTTTAAAGATGGGACAATAGACTTTGAGAAGGAATCAAGAGATCAGTCAATGCCATGTTGTTTATATTAACTTTGTAGGCACAGTGAGCCACTGTGGTTGGCAGAATCTCTCTTAAAGGCTGAGTTTTGTTATTCCAGCAATTTTCTTCTCAGCTTTCTTTTTTAAGGGTAAGTACTATCAGAGTTGCTAATATTACCTCTGCACTGCACAGAAAGTTGTTAGGATTGTAATAGGAGTGCAATGAAGAAAAAAGTTTGGTGTGACCCAGGATCCTGTCTTACTTTCTGTGAACTCAACAAAGGAAGGGAGTAAAACATTAAGTTGCTTGTCTTTTGAGTGGCCCAATTCTAGTGTTGGAATGTCTGTGAGGATTTGAGTTCAGGAAGCATTTGATGGACCACATGATACAATTAATCAGGGACTCAGAGATTCATGTGGACATCAAGCATGTTGACTATACATTTCTTCTGCTGTCAATCTCTCCTGACCTCCAGTATACATTTGTGGGATATTTTAGATCTCAGTGACCTTTGAGGATGTGGCTGTGAACTTCACCCAGGAGGAGTGGGCTTTGCTGGATTCTTCCCAGAAGAACCTTTACAGAGATGTGATGCTGCAAGTCCTCAGAAACCTGGCTTTTATAGGTAATAATGATGTATTCTTTTTCAAAATCTACTGGAGAACTCATGTTTATTTTGGTCATTTATATAGAACATGAAAAGGGAATCAGTTGTTAAATTATTGGAGCATAAAAGGCACCTACGATTTGGCAAAGCATCCTGTCTCCTCAAAATTCATAAAGATTGTTCTGGTTTCTCATTTTAGGAAACAAATGCGATGAAAAAAAATTGAATATGAGATCAAAAATTCTGAGAGCATTCTAAGGTAATTGTACTCACAAAAGAAGTTCTTGAGAGAATCTGAGAAGGTCATATAATTTTTAAAACAGACCAACCCAAGAAGTATACACAATTTGAAATGTATTTATTCTTAAAGGATTTTTCCACCAGAAATATATACTTAGGTGTGACAGATATTCAGTTTTTTCAAAGTACTGGGCATGCATAAAGTATATGTAATTGAATGTGAATATCACTACTTGGATAATCTCAATAGAGAGGCTGCATTGCAAAGGAATGTTTCCTTTCAATCTCTTGGTTTTCAAGAAATTTGAACAAATCAGAAAACCTAGCCTTTACCTGATGTTGGTAGTATTGTAAGCCTGGGACCTATAAATCAGTATAGAATCATGAATGAATCCAGCATTGATAATGTGCTGACATTCTTCAAAGAAGCCATATAGTAAACTTAAAAGGCCAAGGAGATAGTGTGGAGAAACTTTGAATGAGATTCCAGTTCTTAACTGGACAAAGAAAAATTTTAATAGAGTAAGTCCATGAGGTTGTCATATGTGTGCCAAAGACTCATATGCCCTTCATTCCTTCATAGGCACATCACATCTCACTCTGGACACAAATGCCACAAGCATGAGGAATGTGAAGACAAGCCATGCGAATTTAAACAGTACAGGCAATCCCTGGTTTTGCTCAAAAGTGTTCACACACAAATGTTAATACAAACTGGAGAGGGACCCTATGAACGTACAGTATGTGGGAAAGTCTCCAGTTGTTCCAGTGACATTCAAAGGCATGAAGATACTCATACTGGGTGGCAACCCTATGAATATCAAAAATGTGCTGGAGCCTCTTCTTCTTTCCCAGATGTTCAAAGACACATGAGAACACACAGAGGAGGTAAACATTTTCAATGTGAGGTATGTGGGGAAGCCTTTCATTTCTCCTCTTTATTTAGAAAACATGAAAAAAATCATTCTGGAAAGAAACTCTATCAATGTAAAGAAGGTGGTCAAACCTTTATTTCACACACAAGTCTTCAAAGGCACAGGATCACACACACGGGGAATGTACCTTTCAAATGTAAGGTATGTGGGAAAGATTTTGCTTATCCCAGTTCACTTAGAATACTTCACAGAACACATATTGGAGAGAACCTCTATGAATGTAAGCAGTGTGGGAAAGCCTTTGCTACATCCCGTAACCTTCAGATTCATGGGAGAACACATATTGGAGAGAAGATTTATGAGTGTAAGCAGTGTGGCAAAGCCTTAGCTACATCTCATCAGCTTCATAAACATGGAAGAATACATACAATAAAAAAGCCCTATGAATGTCAACAATGTGGAAAAGCCCTTACTACTGCCTTTGGCCTTCAGATACATGAACGAACTCATACTGGAGAGAAGCCCTATGAATGTAAGCAGTGTGGGAAAGCCTTCACTCAGTCCTCTGGCCTTCACTCACATGAACAAACTCATACTGGAGAGAAGCCCTATGCATGTAAGCAGTGTGGCAAAGCCTTTGCCACATCCAGTTACCTTCACAGACATGGAAGAACACATACTGGAGAGAAGCCCCATAAATGTAAGCAGTGTGGCAAAGCCTTTGCTATATTCAGTTACCTTCAGTCACATGAAAAAACTCATACTGGGTAGAAGCCATATAAATGTGAGCAGTGTGGAAAAGCCTTTTATACATCTAGTCACCTTCATATTCATGGAAGAAGACATACTAGAGAGAAATGCTCTGAATGTCAACAATGTGGAAAAGTCTTCACTACTTCCTCTGGCCTTCAGATACATGAACGAACTCATACTGGAGAGAAGCCCTATGAATGTAAGCAGTGTGGGAAAGCCTTCACTCAGTCCTCTCACTTTTACTCACATGAAAAAACTCATACTGGAGCAAAGCCCTATGATTGTAAGCAGTGTGGCAAAGCCTTTGCTACGTCCAGTTACCTTCACAAACATGGAAGAACACATATTGGAGAGAAGCCCCATAAATGTATGCAGTGTGGCAAAGCCTTTGCTATATTCAGTTACCTTCAGTCACATGAAAAAACTCATACTGGGGAGAAGCCATATAAATGTGAGCAGTGTGGCAAAGCCTTTGCTACATCTCATCAGCTTCATAAACATGGAAGAATACATACCAGAGAAAAGCCCTATGAATGTCAACAATGTGGAATAGCCCTTACTTCTTCCACTGGCCTTCAGATACATGAACGAACTCATACTGGAGAGAAGCCATATGAATGTAAGCAGTGTGGGAAAGCCTTCACTCAGTCCTCTAGCCTTCACTCACATGTAAAAACTCATACTGGAGAGAAGCCCTATGCATGTAAGCAGTGTGGCAAAGCCTTTTCTAGATCCAGTTCTCTTTACATTCATGGAAGACTGCATACTTCAGAAAAGCCCTATGCATGTAAGCAGTGTGGCAAAGCCTTTGCTACATTCCGTTACCTTCAGTCACATGAAAAAACTCATACTGGGGAGAAGCCCTATAAGTGTGAGCAGTGTGGAAAAGCCTTTTCTACATCTAGTTACCTTCATATTCATGGAAGAAGACATACTAGAGAGAAATGCTCTAAATGTCAACAATGTGGAAAAGTCTTCACTACTGCCTGTGGCCTTCAGATACATGAACGAACTCATACTGGAGAGAAGCCCTATGAATGTAAGCAGTGTGGCAAAGCCTTTTCTACATCCAGTTCTCTTCAGATTCATGGAAGACTACATACTGGAGAAAAGCCCTATGAATGTAAACAGTGTGGCAAAGCCTTTGCTAGATCCGATTATCTTCAGATTCATGGAAGAATGCATACTGGAGAGAAGCCCTATGAATGTAAGCAGTGTGGAAAAGCCTTTTCTACATCTAGTAACCTTCAGATTCATGGAAGAAGACATACTAGAGAGAAATGCTCTGAATGTCAACAATGTGGAAAAGTCTTCACTACTGCCTCTGGCCTTCAGATACATGAACGAACTCATACTGGAGAGAAGCCCTATGAATGTAAACACTGTGAGAAAGCCTTCACTCAGTCCTCTCACCTTCACTCACATGAAAAAACTCATAGTGGAGCAAAGCCCTATGATTGTAAACAGTGTGGTAAAGCCTTTGCTACATTTCCTACACTTCACAGACATGGAAGAACACATACCAGAGAAAAGCACTATGAATAACAACAATGTGGAAAACCTTTTGCCACATCCTGTCTGCTTCACACACGTGAAAGAACAGATACTGCAGAGAAATTGTATACATGAAAACAATTGATAAACTTTTCTGTTATTACTGTTTTACTCTTATACATGTAGGAAGTTACTGGAGAAAAATTTTTTGAATGTAAAACCTGGTAAATCAATATTTCATGTCATCCTCAAAGACAAGGAAGTACTCACACTGTTGAAAATATGTGTGTGTGTGTGTGTGTGTGAGAGAGAGTGTGTGTGAGAGAGAGAGAGAGAGACAGACACTGGGTATTTAATCTGGTTGTGCTCTACCACTTAGCTATATTCCAGTTACTTTTCATTTTGAGATAGAGACTTGCTGCATTTCTTAGCGTTTTCCTAACGTACCGAGGCTAGCCTCCAACATTGATCCTTCAGAATCAGCCTCTCAAGTCTCAGCAATTAAAGGCATACACCACCACTTCCAACTGAGTAACTCTTTAAATGTATAAAATTATCACAAATCATCCCATTTTCCCTATTGCCTTCAAAGCCATTTCATTCACATTGAAAAATAAACCCTCTAAATGTAAGCAGTGGTGCAACACCTTTGCTACATCCCATCAGCTTCATAAACATGGAAGAATACATTCCAGAGAAAAGCCCTGGAATACATACCAGAATACATACCAGAGAAAAGCTACATCCTATCAACTTCCCCTCCAGCCCTGTTTTTCTTCTCATATATGAAAACACACAGAGAAGCCCTGTGAGCGTGAGAAGTGTGAGAAATCTAGTTTTCTCAATCTTTTACTAAGGCCTCAGGAGATTCTTTTGGAATAAAAAGAATAAATCCTATGCAAAAAAGAAATATGAGTTGTTGAGCTGTTCTAGTTTTATTCGTTTGTATGAAAGGACTCATACTGTAGAAAATGCTGAGGATAAGCCATGTGAGGCAGTATTCAGCTTTCAGAGTTTTCTTCAAAGACATAAAGAATTCACATCTGGGAAGATCCTTTTTCTTTCTTTCAAAATTGTAGTAAGACTTTCAACTTTCCAGGTCCCTTTGAACAGCATTTAAGAAATCACACTGGAGAAAAGCCCTGTATATAGAAATGTGGTAGGACCTTTGCTTGTTTCAGATTTATTTGAACTTGTTCAGACTTGAGGAAATTTTTATTTTATTTTATTTTATTTATTTATTTTGAGAAAACCACTGTAGGTGTGTGAAAATGTGAGTGCCTTCATTTCTTTTTTTATCTCTTCAGCGGTAACAAAAGTGCACCCTGCATTGGACAGGAACATTGCATCAACATGAGGATTTGAAAGCAACATGTTTTATGGGTTAAATCTCTCATTGTTAGATTCCATTTTCCTGTATTTTAAATCTTTTGTGTCTCATATTTTATTACATATTGTGTATTTTAGTTTAGGCCTCTCCACTCCAGCCTTTGGTGCAGATTGGTGAAATGTTTCTTCTGATGGCCACATTATGATGGGTTTGGGTTTTTAGGAGAGCAAGTAGTGAGAATATATAATGATTAAATGACAATTAAAATATTCTGTGTCATACTGAAGACATGATTTGGGGGCCAAACGCAATAACAGTAACGTCTTGGATCTTGAATCACATATTTTCCTTTCATGTATGCATTTTGTCACAAACTTTTGTAGTGTGATGCTTATGTGAAACAAACTGAGATGAATATGGAGAGGTTTATTTAATGATACAGTGTACTAGAAGTTTTAAAGACTTGCAGCAGACTTAAATTCCACTCTTGTTAAAATTTTATGAAAGACTGAAGTCCTCAAAATTCTTGTGAATCCCCCGGTTCTGTGGTATACACCTGAAATCCCAGTTTCTCAAGATTCTTAGGCAGAAGGATTTTGATTTCTATTCATTTTTTTAAAGAGAGAATTTTTATTACTTATTTTTTAGTTTTCAGTGGACACAACATCTTGAATTTATTTTTATGTTGTGCTGAGGATCGAATCCAGTGCCCCACGCATGCCAGGTGAGCACACTACAATTTGAGGCCATGTCCCTAGCCCATTTATTCATTTTTTATAAATTATCTCTTACTTGTCTGTTGACATTTATTTATTTAATTATATGTTGTCCTAAGAATCAAACCCAGTGCCTCACATATGCTAGGCATTTTGTCAACTACTGAACCACAACCTTAGCCCAAGTGTTGTGATTTGTAAGGTGACTTACCAGGATTACAAAGAGTAAAGAACTCAGTGCGATGCTGTCTCTAAAAAACTCAAATAATAAACTAAAAAGAAGCCTGGGAGGTGTCTCAGTGGTTGTGTCCCTGAGTTCAATTTCCAGTACCTCCAAGAAAAATATATTAGGAACCAATATTTGATAAACTGTATTATGGATGGAGGGGCTTGTCCATTATACTGTTTTCTTCTTTGGATTCTCAGGCATGGTTTACTAATTTAGGAACTCTGTAAAATTCAATAAAAAGCAAGTCTATGATTTAAATAAAATAATAAGGCAAGGTCCATAAGGGGCAGCATCCTGCTCTAGGAACCCTCAGTAATTGGTAGTCATCACAAGTGGCCTTAATGTGTTTATCATAAAGAGTTTGTGGAAGCTTTTGTTGTGCAGGAGTTTCTGAATGTGCTAAAAGTGCCTGTGTTTTCAGAGAGTTGGTGGAGGAATTCCATATGGAGGTCTCTGATTTATAGATGATGTCATTGGGGAGCTCAAGTGAAACTGATAAATGAGGAATACATTGCAACATGGTCCCATGCAGTCTGAGAGGGTCAGATATTCTTGTCTTTAAGAAGTGTATCAGGGACCCTTGGAGGTGGAAGTCAGCAATTTAGGATGTACTCTTGCAAAAACGTGATGCTGTGAGTCTCTGCTCAGGTCACTTGTGAAAAGCTGATGAGTAGTCTGAAAATTTATTTGGTGCTGTTAGTGATAAGGGCAATTTGCATTAGAATGCTATTAAAATAGAGAAAACAGAAGATATTAGCCAAATCTGACGCCAAAATATATACCAGTTGTTAATTAGATAGGATTAGTAATTTTCATTATATTTGGTATTGAGCATGAATACTTAGACATGGAGCCACATCCAATCAGCAGTAATGTACCCCAGGCAAAAGTTGAGATAGAGAATATCTGTGTTTCTGTAGTTGGCATTTCATTGATTCTCTATGATTATCAGTGACTGTGTTTAAAGATTTCAGGATGCCTAGATATAATTCTGGTTTTTCAATATTTAGCAAATTGAAAAATATTAGACTATTAAATATCCTGAGAAGCCCATCCCATTTTATTGGAAATGTTAGTTTCCATACATTTTGTTTTAACGTATCAAAAAACATATGAAGTAATTTAATTGTAAATTGATCGTGTTTACTTTATTCATTTATTCTTGTTACTTGGCATTGCTGCGACCAGTGTGGCCAAAGTTGCAGGTTCTGGCAAGGCTGATGGGAGATTGGAAGAAATAAAGAGTAACACACGCAGAACTTGAAGATAGAACAGCCGGGATCAGGTGGAGCACTCCTCTCTAATGGAGCAGCAGGTCTAAAGTATTACACCAGCAATCTTTATTATATATATCTCATTAATCAGATTAAAGACTATGCAAGCATTATTCTTTGTATTCATGAAAGTTACACAGTTAGCAACAGTATGCAGCTATTTCCTCAGTTACATTCCACAGTTGCAATGCACAATGTTATGAGCACTGTGCAGCTCTCAAGAAAGTCCATCGTTTAAGGTTACTAATTTCTGGGCAGATCCAGGAGCAGCACAACTGGTGAAACATTGTGGTTGTCTTAGCCAGGAAGTTCCTTTATTCCCAGGAGGTGTGTGCCTGAGAATATGTTCAAAGCTGAGAAGACTCTCACAACAGAGTTACCCCCATGGAGAGCATTACCACAGCAACCAGGCATCCTATACTTTTGCATGGAAACCTTCCCAGTCACTGAGCGTGGAACTGCCATGAAGTCATCAGAGACCCCAATCTCAGACACTTGTCTCCCAATCACTGTCACTGGTTTCCACAGGGGATAGAACCCACGTCTGCTTTACCACTGAGCTACACCCTCACCAAAATTACCTTCATTTTTTTCCTAGAGACAGTGTTGGACTCTGTTGCCCAAGCTGACCTCACACTAATCTACAACCCGAGCAATGTGGTCTCTGAACCTTTACCCCAATGGCAGTCACATTTGCAGGAAACTCAGTTGAAGTGATTAAGTTAAAGTAATGACAGTTTAACTTAGTTATATATGTTGTGACTACTGTTTCCAAACCCATTCTACCAAGCCTGGTAGAAATTTTCAAGTCCCTTTTTTTCTGTCTCTAGATATTATGAAAAAACATTTTTTTTTTCAAATTTTCACAGAGTACCAATATCACACAGACCCTAAGTACTTGGTAGTGAGAGTGGGGCCCATGAGGAACTTGTTGGAATTGTGTGAATACAATCTACTTTCTGATTTTTTAAATATTTTTTTAAGAGAGAGGAGAGAGAGAGAGAGAATTCTTCAATATTTATTTTTTAGCTTTCGGTGGACACAACATCTTCATTTGTATGTGGTGCTGAGGATCGAACCCGGGCCGCACGCATGCCAGGCGAGTAAGCTACCACTTGAGCCACATCCTCAGCCCCTACTTTCTGATTTGTCTTTCTATTTTCTCTCTATCACTCTCTTTTTAGTACAACGGGATCTTTCTTAAAGAAGAAATTTATATATATATATATATATATATATATATATATATATATATATATATATATACAGAGAATTTTTAGTATTTATTTTTTGGTTTTCAGTGGACACAACATCTTTATTTTTAAATTTTTTTATGTGGTGCTGTGTCGGACCTCCCTCTGACAGAGGTTGGGGAGAATCACTAGACCAGCTAGTGAGAGTCTCCAGGCTGAGCGAGAGGGCGAGTGTCCCGACCCTGCCTGGCAAAAATCACACCAAGTCAGGAGTTGAGTCAGCTAAGATGGCGCAGCAACTCAGTTTATTGTGGAGGGAGAGGACTTATATAGAGAGAAGAGAAGGGAGGTGGGGGCAAAGGCAGGGGCCAATCAGAGATCAGAGAGTCCCCCAGGTTGGGGTAGCCTAGGTACCCCAGTTACAGAAACAGAGCCCCTTTACCCTAAGTTGCAGAAACAATACCCAATTAGATATGTGTGCCCTGTTGCTGGGGAGTTATTCTTTGTGTTTGTGGAAGCCATATCTTGGGGCCCTTCAGGCACATATATGGAAGCCATTTCTCAAGCTCTGCCATGTACATGGAGAATCATAAAACCAGAAACACAAGACTGTGGATTTCTTTTTTCCCAGCAATTGCACTTCCATGGTCAGCAGAGGTCCCAACAGTGCTGAGAATGGAACCCAGCACCCTGCTCATGCCAGGTGAGCGTTCTGCTGCTTGAGACACATCTGCAGCCCAGACAAGGGGTTCTTAATCACTAGGCCACATCCCCAGATGCACCGTTATATTTCATTTAGAGACAGTGTCTTGGTGTGTTGCTTAGGCCATCGCTAAATTTCTGAGACTGTATTTAAACCCATAATCCTCCTGTCTAACCCTCTTGGGCCAGTGGAATTACAGACACATTCCACTGCACCTGGTGCTTTTTCTTTTTTGATACAGGGTTTCACTAAATTTCTGGGGCTGACCTGAAACGAAAGATCTTCCTGACTCAGGCTCCTGAGTCTCTAGCATTATAGATGTGAGCCACAACAAGTGCCTTTTCTATGCATCTGTTTGTTGCAGTACTGGACATTGGGTTCATTACCACTGAGCTGCATTCTCTCTCAGCCTTGCTACCTGTTTCAAGGTAAGCATTATTATTTTTACTTTTGTTGACAAAGGACTGAATCCACATCAGATTGTAGACAGACATGAACTGAAGACACCCCTTTTTTTTCACTTCTTGGAGGCCTCACTTCATGTGGACTCACATTCAAGCCTCAGCTTGATGAATGTTTATTTCTTACTGAATTATCAGTGCTCAAGTCTAGGGAGAATTAGGATGAAGCAATATGTTTTTAGCTAAATGGAATGAGCATCAGTACTCAGGCTTTTTTCTTAAATCTTATTGTATATAATGGATTTATTTTTTGAATTTTTTAACATTTTTTATATTTTATTTATATTTTATTTAATTTATTTTATTATATATTTTATTTTATTTATTTTATTATATTATTTATATATTATATTATATATTATATATTATTTATATATTATATTATTTATTTTATCATATATTTATTTTATTATATTTTATTTATTTATATTTTATTTTTAAAATTCATGAGAAAATTCTGTGGTTTAATGATGAACCAAATGAAATTCCATTCTTTTTAGGATTGGGAGTCATCTCTTGAAAGAGTTAAGAAAAATTCATTTCTGTTTTGCTAAAAAATACTAAGATTTCTATTTGGCCTCACAGCCTGTTTAAACTTGTTTGAAATTCCTGCCTGGGCTTTGAACTCACCCATACTTGTCTGTTTTTGACAAGGTAACAACCCTCCCTAAAACCCCAGGAGCACCTCATAAATTCTGATGTTGGAATCTCAATTTACTCCCTACCATGAAATATTAAGCCATGTAGATTATTAACCTGCTATCTGCCTTTGTATTATGCTTTCCAGAATTCTATTATTATGCTTGCCAAAATTCTATTAGCTGTAAATTCCCAAGGCACTCCTCCACCATTGTAACATTTGGAGCTATAAAACCTTTCACCTGAAGAGCTGGGGTGCTGATCTGTATCCTAGTTTTGGGAGAGACAGCCACTTGTGTACTGCTTTTGTGTACACAATACAAGCTTGCTTTAGTTTGATTTAAAATTGGAGTTGGTGATATTTTCATTTCATCCTGGTTCAACATTAACACAGTGACATCAATGTTCACTAAAAAACTACAGTGATCAAGCCATGGAGCTGTAGCATGAGAACAGATTCCTATAAACGAATGGAAATATTTGAAGATTGGATGATGAACACATTTGTGAGTAATTCATTTTAGCAGTCGGATTGCAACCATCAATGGGGAAAGAAGTGTTTTCTAAAAGGTTTCTAGGAAAGTTAAATGTTCATCTGCAATAGGATGGACCTGGAGCCCCAGCATCAGTCACACATTAAGCACACAGTCATCTATGATCAACAAATATGTGAATAAAACTTTGCCATCTCTAGGAATTAGAGAAATACAAGTGAAAACTACACTGAGATTCTATCTCACTCCAGTAAGGATGACAATTATCAGGAACACAAGTAAATATAAATAAGAATGGGGAGGAAAAGCCAAACTCATAAATTGTTGGTCAGACTGAAAATTGGTGCATGGACTCTGCAAAGCAGTAGGGAGATTCGTAAGAAAACTTGGAATGGAGCTACCATTTGACCCAGTTATCCCACTCCTCAGCTTATACCCCCCAAAATTAAAATTAGCATAGTTCAGTGATGCAGGCACTTCAATGTTTATAGCAACTGAATTGACAATACCTAAAGTATGCAATCAGCCTAGATGCCCTTGAACAGAATAATGGAGAAAACACACATACACACATATTAGAATATTACTCAACTCTAAATAAGAATGAAATATGGCCTTGACTGGTAAATGGATGAAAGTGGAGTCTATCATGCAAAGTGAAAGAAGCCAACCCCCCAAAACCAAAGGCTGAATGTTTCTACATATATGTGGGTGGTTACACACAACCATGGAAGGTGAGGACACAAAAAATAGAAGTCTATTGCTTTAGACTAAAGAGAAAGAAGGGAAGGCAGAAGGGGAAGAGTGAAGAAAGCAGATTTTATGGGTCATCAGTTTCCTATGTTTCTTTTTGAATACACAACCAAGGTAACTCCACATCATGTTCATCCACAAAACAGGGATCCTACTTGGAATAAGTTATAGCCTATTTATGCATAAAAGGTCAGAATACACTCTAGTATCATGTGTATCAAAAGAGAAGAAATTAAAAAGTGAAAAAATACACTCATGGAGCATTCAGAAATCAAAATGCTGAATATACTAGAATTCTCAGGGCAAAAATGAGAGGAAATTTTGATGCTCTTGAAAGAGAATAACATACCTTTGAAATTGCATTAAACCAAACAAAGAAAACAAATTATGAATACTTTTTCTTTCATTTTCTTTCTTTCTTTCTTTCTGTCTTTCTTTTTTTCTTTTCTTCTTTTTTTTCTCTTTTTTAATGAAGATTAAACCCATGGGCATTTAAGCACTAAGCCATATCTCCTGCTATTCTTTATATTTTATTCAGAGACAGGGTCTCACTCACGGTGTTGCTCAGGGCCTCGCTAACTTGCAGAGACTGACTTTGAACTCACAGTCTTCCTGGTCCAGCCTCCTGAGCCACTAGAATTATGGGCATGTACCACCTCACCAGTAAGAACAGGAAATTTGACATAAAGAATATCTCCTCCAATTTTTAAAAGAACATGAGAACAGTTTCTATATTTAACCATCCCCAAATGTAAGTGTACATCAAAATATAATTAATACATCATTTTAGTTATTATACATACAAATTTTTGTGAAAAAAGTTATAATTTTTTATTTGTTTAATTAGTTGTACATGACATCAGAGTGCATATATAAACTTTGATATATCATACGTGGATGGGATATCATTTCTCTTTATTCTGCATGTACATGTTGCAGAATCATATTAGTCACATAATCAAATATATAATACAGTAATGATGTCTGTTTCATTCTACTACTATCTTTCCTGTCCCCATATCCCTCTCCCCTTCCTCCCATCACTTCCCTCAACCTAATCTAAGGTAAAACTATTCTGCCCTAGTGCCCCATCACTCCTGAATTAGCATCTGCACATTAGAGAAAACATTCCTCTTTTTTTGTGGGATTGTCTTATTTCACTTAGCATGATATTCTCCAACTCCAACCGTTTACTAGCAAATGCCATAATTTTAGTCTACTTTCAACCTGACTGATATTCCATTAATTATATATACCACATTTTCTTTATCCATTCATCTTTGGAGTGACACCTAGGTTGGTCCATAGTCTAGCTTATTGCAAATTGACCTTGCTATAAACATTGTTGTGGCTGTTCAAAAGATCATACATGTGAAAATATTTTTTAAAAAAAGAAAAAACAAGTTGCTGAGCAGGAGAAAACATTCACATTACATATTTAATTATTTCCTAGTATCCAGACTATAAAAGGAACTCTAGTGTATCCATAATAAAATGATTGACAAATTCAAATTGAATTCTGAATTGTGAACTCCTGAGATATTTCTGCTACTCTTTATGGTGTTTCCTAAGAATGGTTTTAAAAATGCTAATTGTTAATTTTGCAGGTTGAGTGACATCTAGGAAGGCCACACAAAAGGGCAGAGCAAGAGAAGGGGACACGCAAAAGTCATATCACAAAGGGACAGGTGAGCATAGCTCGACCCACAGGGATGGACTCACAGGGATGTAGGAAGGCTCGCCTATGCAAGAGGACACAGTCACAGGACCCCAGTGATTGGTGCTATCATCTTGGTTACTTAGGCAACCAGATCACAGAGTGAATAATGATGATGCCACACCAATCAGAAAGGGAGACAGAGTCACATGGTAGTTTGGCCTCCCACCAAATGGGTCTCACTGAGTCCCGCTGTGTTATTTTATCTCCTCTATTTTCCCGAGGTTATCCACATGCTCTGTGCAAACACCCAGCACCTCTGAAGTCTGGGGAATCTGAGGTCCCATCTCTACTCCCTGCTCAGGTGACACAGTCTAAGGTTAACATGAATGCTGAGAGCAGGGCAGCTGTGTGATCCCGCAGGAGCCTGGCAGGGTGCGCCCTTCCCACACACTTCCACTCCTACTGCAGGATTTCTTTCTTTTTTTTTTTAAGAGAGAGAGAGAGAGTAGAGAATTTCAATATTTATATTTCGGCTGACACAACATCTTTGTATGTGGTGCTAAGAATCAAACCCAGGCCGCACACATGCCAGGTGAGCATGCTACCGCCTGAGCCATATCCCCAGCCCTGCAGAATTTCTTAATGCAGGAGGAATGATTGAGACTGACTCTCATTTATGCTTCCACTGCAAGTGAGGTTACAGAACAACTCAAAAGGTGTAGAGGACACATTTTAGTATAATGTCCAACTACAGCAACAACAGGTTATGAAAATTAAGGTTTCCCTGGCTCATGGGAATGAGAGGATCTGGGAAAGGGTGCTGGCAGCTGGATCATCAGCCGGCAGCTGGAAGTTTGCTGGGGCCCCTTTGGCTGTGGCTCTCAACATGTTTTAGTTATAGATATTAAGGAATTGCCCCATAGGAGGAGGGTTTAACAAAACTAGGTATCAAAGGAGTAGAATACCGGGTATTTGCCCACGATGCCATAGAGGGAGACATTGGGCTAATGAATGCCATTCTCAAACCACCATAGAGGGTACTCCATTATATTGGGCTAATGAATACCGTTCCCAAACAACCATAGAGGGTACTCCATTATCAAAAAATGAACAAGGACAAGGTGTTTATCCACAATATCATGTACAAAGGCATCGGGCTCCTTTGCCAAAAAATGGACAGGGGGCCCCAATGCTCCGGGGCCCCAAACCACAAATATATAGAGCACTAGAGGAACCCAGCAACCCCAGCAACCCCATCAGGGCAGTGCCCAGGACATCAGATCCCTCATCAGACAAACCAGAGGGAGCGCAGGGTTGGACATCTGCGCCTCCGCCAAATCAGTACTAACTTCAGAGATGGGAGTTCAAATCATTCCCACAGGGGTAAAACGACCTCTTCCCAAAGGAACAGTAGGCTTGTTATTGGGACGCAGATCTTCTACTCTAAAAGGACTTATGATAAGTCCTGGGGTAATTGATCCCAATTATGAAGGTGAAATAAAAATTATAGCCAGTTCTCCAAAGGGTATATCAATAATTTCACCAGGAGATAGAATAGCACAGTTACTAATAATACCAAGCCTACATGATAAATTTTCCAGTCATGCTGTAGAAAGAGGTTCCAAGGGATTAGGCTCCACAGGTGTAGATTGGGCTATGCTTTCTTTTAATTTAGATTCTCGCCCCATGCTAAAACTAAATATTCAAGGACATAAATTTAATGGGCTACTGGATACAGGTGCAGACCTTAGCATTATCTCTCGTCAAGAATGGCCAAAACAGGGGCTGGGGATGTGGCTCAAGCGGTAGTGCGCTCGCCTGGTGTGCATGCGGCCCGGGTTCAATTCTCAGCACCACATACGAACAAAGATGTTGTGTCCGTGAAAAACTAAAAATAAATAAATAAAAAAAAAAAAAAAAAAAAAAAGAATGGCCAAAACATTGGCCATTACACCAAGCCACTCAAACGCTTCGAGGCCTAGGAGTGGCGACTAATCGCGATAGGAGTGCAATGGTATTAGATTGGAAGGATCCTGAAGGATGTGAAGGAACTATACAGCCATATGTATTGGATCATCTTCCCGTAAATTTATGGGGACGAGATGTCCTAGATCAATTAGGTTTGACATTAACAAATAATATCAATCAAAATGCACCCACTATTATGGCTAGACAAGGTTTTAGGAAAGGAAAAAGATTAGAAAAACAAGAACAAGGTATAGCAGCACCAAGACAAATAGATCAAGGAACAGACAGACATGGGTTGGATTTTCACAAAGGGCCACTGAGACAATAAAAATTACATGGAAATCAGAAAGACCAGTATGGGTTCCTCAGTGGCCCTTGACTAAAGAAAAGATACAAGTAGCCCATGATCTGGTCAAACAACAATTAGCGGAAGGACATATACAACCTTCTGTATCTCCCCATAATACTCCCATTTTTGTCATCAAAAAGAAATCTGGTAAATGGAGATTATTGCAAGATTTAAGAGCCATTAATAATGAAATGGTCATTATGGGACCTGCTCAATCGGGGATTCCTCAATTGTCTGCTTTGCCAAAAACTTGGTATGTTTTAGTTATAGATATTAAAGATTGTTTTTTTTCAATTCCAATTCATCCTGAAGATAGTCCACGTTTTGCATTTACTATCCCTGCACTAAATCATGAAGGTCCTGATCAGAGATATGAATGGAAAGTACTCCCTCAAGGGATGGCTAACAGCCCAACTATGTGTCAAATTTATGTTAACAAAGTAATCCAGCCACTTAGAAATCAAAATCCTGAACTACAAATATTTCATTATATGGATGATGTATTATTAGCACACAAAGCTAAAAACACGTTGCTAGAATGTTATGCCACACTTACAAACTTATTAAAAAATTATAATCTAGATATAGCAATAGATAAAGTACAATTAAATTTTCCAATTAATTATTTAGGAGTTCTATTATCCTCAACCATGGTCCGTCCACCAAAAATTCAAATACGAGTAGATCAACTCAAATCACTTAATGACTTTCAAAAGTTATTAGGAGACATAAATTGGATAAGGCCTTATCTAGGTATTCCAACAGGAGAATTGGGACCTTTATTTGATATTTTAAAAGGTCCATCAGATCCAAATTCACCCCGAATGTTAACGCCTGAAGCAAGAAAGGCATTAAAAATCATTGAAACATATATGGAAAATATGCATTTGGATAGAATTGATATGTTTGCCTTTATTATTTATTGTACTACCAACAAAATATATTCCTACAGGAGTATTTTTGGCAAGAAGGTCCATTATTATGGATACATTTATCTTATTCTCCTAACACTATTCTTACTAGGTATCCTGAGGCCGTAGGACAATTAATACTCAAAGGAATAAAAGCAGCAAAGGGAGTGTTTGGAATTTCTCCCAATAAAATTATTACTCCATATACTATGAATCAAATTGATGAATTAGCTAATGAGTTAAATACTTGGGCAATAATCATGTGCAAATCTAATGTTTCATTTGATAACCACTTACCATCTAATCCTTTATTGTCTTTTTGGTCATTGCATCCTGTAATTTTTCCAAAAATGACAAGAAAAACACCTATCATGAATGCTCCAAATATATTCACTGATGGGTCAAATAACAGTACAGCAGCAGTAGTTACACTTGATCAAACTTTTACATTTTTAGTACCCAAACAATCAGCTCAAATGTTAGAGCTTAATGCCGTATTACAAGCTTTTGTGATGTTTAAAGATTCGGTATTTAATTTATTTTCTGATAGTCAGTATATAGTTATGCTATAGTATCCCTTGAAGATGCTGGTAGGATTTCCCCTTCCTCTACTGTTTTCTCTTTGTTTTCCACTATACAAAGTCTAATCTGGGACAGAAAAGATCCATTCTTTATAGGTCGTATCAGGGCACATACAGGATTGCCTGGAGCCCTTAGTTTGGGCAATAATTTAGCAGATAAAACTACACATGATATACATATTTTCTCTACACTAGAAGAAGCTGCAAATTTTCATAAAAAGTTTCATTTCAATGCTAATACTTTACAAAAGCGTTTTAAAATAACTAAGGAACAATCTAGACAAATAATAAAACAATGTCAAAATTGTGTGACCTTTTTACCACAAGTTAATCTTGGAGTCAATCCTAGAGGATTGATAACCTAACCATATTTGGCAGATGGACATTACACACTTGCCAGAATTTGGAAAATTAAAATATTTGCATGTTACAGTTACTTCTTCTGGATTTTTGATGGGCTCCCTTCATGCCAGAGAAAAAACTTATAATAGTATAGCTCATTGCTTACAAAATTTTGCCACTGTGGGCGTTCCAAAACAGTTAAAAACAGATAATGCCCCCTGGTTATTCTTCTACCTTTTTTAATCAATTTTGCTCATCATTTGGCATTACTCATATAACAGGAATTCTATACAATCCACAGGGACAAGGCATAGTTTAAAGAGCTCATCAAACTATTAAAATGTACTTATTAAAGTAAAAATAGGGAATTTGGATGGGGTATATATTCCCCGAAGATAAACTTAAAATAATCCTTTTTACTCTAAACTTTCTAAATTTGGATTCATCAGGGCTTAGTGCTGTGGAAAGGCATATGTATCCAAAAAAATGTACATAAGCCCAAGGTACTTTGGATGGGCATTCTAAGAGGACAATTGAAAGGTCCTGACCCAGTAATTGTCTGGAGTTGGGGGTCTGTTTGTGTGTTTCCACAGGGAGAACAGCAGCCGATTTGGATTCCAGAGAGATTAACGAAAGCGATTTCTACAGACCAAAAGAAGATGATTTGGCTCAAATCCATAACAGCTGATATCGAGAACTCCAGTTTAGCTACCCTTACATCTGTGACAGAACCAGGATGGTTTTTTCAATATCTATTTTATTATTGCCCTTTCCCACATCATGAAGTTCTATTTTGTTTTTTGAGCTCATAAAGACCTAGGTTAATGTTTTGCTGATCAGTTCTATTTTTTGACTACAGAGTTTTTAAACATTGCAATGGAGATTTCACCTGTAAAAAGTTATAAGGCCTTTACTATTATGTTATGTGTTGTATGTGTTATATTATGTGTGCACATTTGTGTTTTGTGTTGTATGTTTGTATGTACATATATCCATATAGCATATATGATGAGCGCTTATGAAAAAATGGATCCAAATATTTTTTTTTCTTATTCACATGATTTAAATGGTTTAATTTAAATTGGGTAAACAGCTGTTGAGGATTGTTTTAATATGTGAACAAAAAAGGAGGTTAACAGATCTGTTTGTTTACTTTCACCTTTCCTTTTCATTATATTTAATAATTCTGTTCAGGATAATGTAAATTGTTCAGAAAATTGTTTTCTTTTAGTGCCTTCTGAATGTTACATAATTTTTTCTTTAGCCATTATTGCCAGAATTCCTATCTTCATCCCAGTGCCGGTGAAGACAAAGATAAAACCAATCTACAGCTTCTGCAATAGCTATCACTGAACTGCTTGCAGAATTTGCCTGGACTATATATCACTTATATGCATTGTGAACTATCTGTTGGTGCAGCAACTTGTGGTAGTGTTGGGGTATTTTTGCTGATGGTGTCATCCGTGGTACAATTTTTCCAAAAGGAGCTGTCAATTGGCTTGGTGTATCCTTCTCCCTTCTGCTTGTGATGGTTGTTCAGCTACAATTTAGGGGCCAACAGAGTTGAGGCAAAGAACCCATCCCCCTGCTGGTACAAAGGCCTATCCACAGGTGTGGCTGTATGCTGGACCAGTAGTCAATGACAGGTAAGATCCTATTGCAATGGTACCAACCTAAGACAGGAGGCTGATGCCTTCAGGTCAGCCCATCCAATTATGGGTAAGGACCATATGTAGTATTAGACAACCTAAGGCAGGCATGGTCCCTGATTGAATCAGGGACACCTGGTGCAGCAGATCTCTCCTGTTATTTGCAGAAAAACAACTCAGCAGGATGGATTTGTGCCTAGGAGTTCTGTGTGGGTATTTCCAAAGACAAGGGTCATGCCCCCTTCCTTGGACAGGCTTTGCTCTGAGGTAGAGGCTGGTTCCTCAGGTGCTCTTCAGCAGATGAATGGATAAAGAAAATGTGACACACACACATACACACACAAGCACACACATGGAGTGTGGGGAGAAAAAATAAAAGTCTATTGAATTAGACAAAGAGAAATTATGGGAAGGGGGAGGGAGGGTATAGGAAAGTGAGTAGACTGGATGGGACACATTCCTATGTTCATATATGACTACAAACCAGGGTAACTCCTCCACATAATGTACAACCAAAAGACTGGGATCTTAATCAGAATAAGTTACTCTCCATGTATGTATAATGTGTCAAAATATACTCTAGTGTCATGGAACACACAGAAATGCAAATACTGAAATTACTAAAATTATCAGGGCAAGAACAAGAGGGAATTTGGTTGATCTTGTGAGAGGAAATATGTCTTAGAATTATACTGAAGGTACAATCAGGAACAACTTTTAATTTATTTTTTATTTTTTATTTTATTTTCTTGGTATGGAGGATTGAACCTATGTGCACTTAACCACTGATCCACATGCCCAGCTCTTCTTTATATTTTATTTAGAGACAAAGATGCTTCAGGTCTCACTAAGTTGCCAAGGCTGGTTTTAAACTCGCAATCCTCCTGCGCCAGCCTCCTGAGCCGCTGGAATTACAGGCATGAACCACTACACCAGCAAGAACAGAAAATTTGATAAAGAGTACCTCATCAAATTTATAAGAATTTTCTCTTCAAACACCATAAAGAATGTGAAAACAGTCTCTAGATTTAAGCATTCCAAAATCTATGCATACATCAATATATCATTATTTTACTAACTAATGTTTTAAGTTACAATTATACAAATAATTCTAATGTGAAAATATTTTTAAAAAGAAGCTGCTGAACAGCTTATATATTTGATTAGTTTCTTTCTAGTGTCTAGATTATAGCAAACTCTAGTGAGTTCATAATTAAATCATGGTTGGCCAATTAAAAAATGAGTTCAGAATTGTGAAACCCTGGATATGGCTGCTGGTTTCATGATGTTCCCTGAGGATGAAGTTCAAAATGGCAATCGTCAACCTTCGGTCCCGAACATTGGGATGATTCTACAGTAAGGCTGCCCCTATCCTGGATCAGAACAGGGTTCCTGCAGTGGTATTTTAACTCACCTGTTTTTCCAAAGGTTATTGATATGCTCTGTGCAAATACCCCCACCTCTGAAATCTGGGGGATCTTAGAGTATGTCTCCACTTGCTGCTCAGGTGACACAATCTGAGGCTAACAGGGACCCTAACAACTCTGCAGCCGTGTGTTCCTGCAAGAGCCCGGCAGGGGGCGCCCTTCCCACACACTTCACCCTTCTCCTGCAGGATTTTTTAATTGGAGGAGGAATGATGGGGCCTGACTCTCATTTATGCTTTCACTGCAAGTGAAGATACAGAACCACTCCAAAGTTGTAAAGGATAGAGTTAGCATCATGTTCAACTCTAGCATTAACTAATCATAAAAAAATAAAAGCCCCCCCCCACCCCCCAAAAAACCAGCATAATAGGAGCTGGGAAAGCATTGTTAGGAGGAGAGAAGACATCTCTTTCCATAATCTTCCTGGAATCCCAGAAGACACTGGCCAGTATTCCTGGCTCCTCAGAACTGGAGATGCTGATTGGATCTCGGTGGGCCCCAGCTTCACCTGCTGCTGAGGAAGTGGGTGCACCTGACCTTGTGTGAGGAGCCTCTTCTACTGACAGGGCTTTGACCCGCAGGCCAGGAGACTGCAAGGGAGGCTGGGTCTCCATGAGGCCTCCCTCAGAACCGTGTGCCAGTCCCCTCACTCCCGCTGCCCCGTGTGATCCAGCTATTATCACACAAAAGTGCACACGTGAGCCTGTCATGTACAAAAGTGTCCCAAGCATCACACGAAACAAGTGAAAGAGGCCACAAAATCCGTGAGCTTGGAGAATCAGGAAGCCGGAGACTGAAGCCATCCAGGTCATTCTAACATAGCCCAAGACAGAGGACAGCCCCTGAAGGGCCTAGTCTTTAGCACAGTTCTCCTTTATAGTTCGGGACACAAGTGACCGCCCAGCAGCAAACCCTGTGCTGTCCTCAGCCAGGGCCACACAGCCACAGGTACTGTTTGCTCCTCTTCTGTCCTCCTCTAGTGTTTTCTTTAATGATCTAGAGACTCGGATGACGAGGATGCTGATCCCAGAGCACAGACTCTAGGTGGCAGAATTGCCTTCTGCTGGGGATCATCTTTGTTTTGACCCAGATCAACTCTGTTCCCATCTGCCCTTTATACTTTTCCCAACACCCATGCCAACTGCACCTCAACTTCTCAGGTAGACATACGAAGAGGATCACAGCATTGTCCCCTTCACACAGGAGGAAACTAAGCCTCTTGTGAGACCCACTCATCACAGGGGCCATTTGTGGGAATCACTCTGAATAACCCACATCTTCCAGTCCTGAAGCAAGAAGCTCCAATCAATCACTCGGGCATTGCCACAGCTCAAGAAGTAAAAGGCATGTCTTCAGATGTAGATGAGTCACCAATGGGGTTGAGCGACACTCACCTGTTCTACTGCAATCCTACCCCTTTGGCCTGTTTGGGATAAAATGTTCCTTGGAAACTCCCTTTGTGTGTTCCCTTCTCTTGCTGCGCCTTTGGGTGTGGCCTCCCTAGATGTCAATCAACCTGCTGGCAGCAGACAACAGAAAGCTAGACTCAGCCCCCTGAATCCTGACCCCTTGCCTCACTTGAATGGCTTCTCCCCAATAAAAGAGTTCAGCATGTGTGTGTGTGTGTGTGTGTGTGTGTGTGTGTGTGTGTGTGTGTGTGTTCTCTCTCTCTCTTTCCATGGATCCCTGAGATCCGAGCAGCCATCAAAACACCCAAAGGAAAAGGTATCTCTGTCTTTGTCTTTTGTGTGATTATTTCATGCAGCTCAGTTCACCTGGAGTGACCCTGAGTGTTTTAGTCATGAGGAATGCGACAATTGGTTGCCCATATGGTGACTCCAGGGTGAGTTTTAAAAATTCAGTTCGTTTGGAATTTCTCTCCAGAAGCTAAGAGCGCTTAGGATTGTAGAGTATCGTGGACCGAATTGTAGAAAGTAAGTAAATTAGACAGAAGAAAAATCTGTGAGGTTAAACTTTTTACTATCTGGGAATATTTTGTCTTTAGAAAACTTTTTTTATAATTCTAGAGACTCTAAATAAATGTAATGAGTTACTAAGATGATTAGTGGGATGTGTTGCTGAGTCCTCTCCATGGGGAAAGTGCTTTTGTGGACTTTTTTAGATTGTTTGTATGAATCTTTATGTTTTAAAATATCAGATAAAGACTTCTTGGGTGAGTGTACTAGAAGTCAGCGCTTGGAGAGTGAGAAAACAGGGAAGGAAAATGTTGTGATGAGACTCAACACAGGGATTCTTTTCCCATAGAGAAGTAAGTTTTATTTTTCTGTTTTTTTTTTTTTGTGTGTGTGAACACTCAGTTTGTACTGAACCCCTACTGGGTCTGATGGCTGAATCCAGAGACTGCCTTAACATCTGATAGTAACGCTGGTGTCTGCTATTAAAGCTCACTTTTAAAGTCCCACGTGCTGCCAGGGAAAGTGCAAAGGCAGGAGGACACAAGCTGAAAGTGCAGGTCAGCCATGGGATCCCTCCCAGGCCTGGGGAATGCAGACAAACCAAATGGAATGCCACCAGATAGGGAAGCTCTAGGGCAGCGGGCTCCAAGCTGTTTCCATCATCATGGTAACCTCCCAAGCCTGGCTGCTCAGCTGGCTTCCTGGGCCCGCCTCCTGCATTTCAACAGGCTTCCCATTGGTCCTTCCAACTGTCACTCACACAGGACTTCTGGTCCCACCTTCTAGCTGCTAACCTGTACTTCCTGTTTCAGACCTGCTACCTGGAGCTGCCCAGAGCCTGCATTTTTCAGAACACCTATCTGTAAGTGCCAACAAAAGATCTTTTGCAGGCAAAATCTAATTCCACATTTTTGTTCGTTGCAGCCCTAAGCCGGACTTGCTCTCAAGGCCAAAAACTTGATTTCTTACCCCTCAGCAGCTTCCCTTGGGACCCTTCCTTTTCCTCTCTATGGTCATGTTGCTAAATGTTGCTGTCTCACACTTGGCTTTTGATTTTGAAAGTTATGGGGATGCATTTGCTTGTCGCAGAAACAAAGCTAGCCATGTTCCTGGGATGATCCCCAAATCCTTATTCTTGTTCCTGACTGTGTAATTACAAGAAATAAGTAAATGTATACACAAGGATCATCAGCCACATCAAGTGACATCACATGCAAGCGTGCAGTCCTAGTTGAGAACAAATTGAAATGGATCCAACATATCTTAACATCCACGTGGTTACATAAAGTTAATCAATTATATTGTATTAATTATAGGTTATGTATATTGTATTAACTATCTACAGAAATATCCAAGGACTTTAACTATATTTTCATTGATATTTCTTTCCTTTTTTTAAAATATATTTTTTAAAGTTGTTGATGGACCTTTACTTTTTAAATTTATTTGTATGTAGTGTCGAGAATCGAAGCCAGTGCCTCATGCATGCCAGGCAAGCATGCTACCACTTAGCCCCAACCCCAGTCCTCATTGATATTTCTTTTTATCAAGGTACAAAGATTCTAAGGTTTTCAGAAGTTATTTCAAAGTATAACCAGGAAAAATTCTAAAAGGAATTTCAACAGAGGAGAAGCACACATTGGAGGTCCTAAGAAGAAAGAAATCATCTTTGGGTAAACCAAGATCTGTATATTCTAGATTTTAATGATAAAAATATTTTCCTAAATAGAAATATTTTTATATTATTAATTAGACAGATAATAGATAAATGTAAAAAAATATTTATATGCACTGGACTGACTAAAAATTTTGACCGATTAATTCAAGGATATTTCAGGCCATTTCCCTGATTTCGCTATCTATGCTGATAGTGAAGTGAACTAATATTTTGGTTCATATTTTGACATGATAAAGACCTATTAAAATGTCAAGTTTAACTCCTTTAAGCAAGGTCTTTATTGCCTAGTGATTCTTATTGTTTAAAGCAAGGATTAATTTTGGTGAATAAATTCACATCCTTGTTTAAACACTAAATATATTAAACTGCTGACTTAGATTCCAATTTTCACAATTCTCCTTGGACACTAAGTTTGATTGATTCACAGACTGTTCATTCTTGCATATTTTGTTTGTTGAATAATTTTGAGATCTGGGAATTTTTTTAGGATGGAGGTTCTCTAAATTAAAGTTGTATGTTAGTTTTGAGCAATAAAAGTTGCAAACCTTGTTGAAAATTCATTGACATTATAGAAGTTCTCTCACTGGACCTATTATTCATAGAAATATGGTAGGATTTATATAGTGCTTAATCATATTTTTAAAAAGACAATTGAGAGACATCTATTTAAAGGATAATATTCTGAGACATAAAGATATTGTGAGACCTTCTCTCAGAAAGAAATTGAGGATTCCTTTTAAATTGTTAGGATATATCAACTAGTATATATTGAGAAATTACAATAATTAACACAAGGTAAATCTAATCATTTAAATACTTTACTACTATCTATAACTTAAACTGATGATACTATGGCTTATGCCAAGCCTTTACTCAGTTTTATTAAATAAAGAAAAGGGGGAATACAGGACCCCAGAGGTACACACTAGATCTTACAAAATATTTATTTTTTTCCTTAATTGTAATATTGAGAATCTCAGGGGATATATCTCAGTTGGTAGAGTGCTTTTCTCACATGCACAAGGCCCAGCGTTCAATCCCCAGCACCACCACCAAAAAAAGAAAAAAAAAATTGAGACTGCTGCTGAATTGACTGAATCATGTTCACTGCTGCTGAACATGATTCAGTAAATTAAATCAGATTTGAAAAGATAGAATTTAAACTGGTCATCATGACTGAAAAACCTGACACAGGAAGGTAAACCTTCCAACTGCAGAGTTTACAACCATGCAGCTTCATGAGCTTGCCAGATAAGTAAAAAGTATGAAGAGACTTCTATGGACCCATTTCTCAGATCTATTTTTTAAAATTTATTTTTTAGTTGTTGATGGAAACAATTCCTTTATTTTGTTTATTTTTTTATGTGGTATTGAGGACGAAACCCAGGGCCTCGCACATGCTAGGTGAGCGATCCACCACGGAGCCACAACCGCAGCCCTCAGATCCATTTTTAATGTCCATTGTGGTGTGGACTGGAAAGTCCACCAATGAAACTAGATTAATCATGCTGACTGTAGTGGTCAGTTATATGTTGATCCTGTGGTAAACAGGTTGTCTGGGATTATATTTGAGGAAAACACAGCATATGAGAAACCTAAACCAGACAATCATGCTGACCCTTTGAAATTAAGACTATGTATCTGGACAACTGTCCAAATAGAAAGCTTGTGGAAATAGAATTTTTCTATAAAGGCCAGGTGTTTACATAAGGTATGCACTAATGCATGGTTGCCCTGATCATTCAACAATAGAAACTGGCACCTTTCCTAAGTATTCTTCCTGGGTATTCCTAAGTATTATGCAAATGTCTGGTCAGTACAACACAAGAGGTCTAGAAATAGTGGATGCATTTTAGGCTGGTCTCCTAGAATGGACAAGAGCAATTACAGGAGGATGCCTGGCACCTGGAGATTGATTGGTAATACCCTAACCCTCAGTGAGATGGCACCCAAAAGGATGTTTGTCTTCTGCCTTCAGAATATTTACATCACTGATTGACCTAACTGCAGCAGTCTGGCTGGGCACAAGATCACAAGCCACTCACAGCTTTGTAGATTCAAACAGCAACTCTTTATTCCCGAACTCACACTGGCCCTCTACAAACACGTTCTGGGGGAATCCCAGTTCTAGGCTCCCATTCACGTACTCCACCAGGCTTTTAATCCCAAAAACTTTCTGAATTCCAGGAGAACTCAAGGGGAACTCAGGCAGCAGGATACCCCACCCTATTCCCAGCAGGAATAACCTTAAACCTGGAACTGCCCTAAACCCAGATTGTCCTAAACCAGGAACGCCCTAATCCCAAGGAGCAGGATACTTCCTAAAACCTGCAGGATACACCCTAAACCTGGATCCACCCTGGTCCTTGAGCAGGGTCACCTTTCTCAAACATACATGCAATGTCACAGCGAATGTCCAAGGCAAATCCATTTCCATGAGTCCTTCCTCTAAGCAACATGGGGTACACTGGCAAGGAAATATTGATGTGTCATTTCTACTTGGCAATGGCTCTCAGCACCTAACAGACTCCTTAAATATGGGAATTAAGAGAAAGGATGATGATATCCTGTAGCCTGTATGAATACAACTCACCTTATGGCATGGCTAGTTATTGCCGGCTGGTATTTCAGAGCTGCACTCTGCTGAAGTTCATGTTGGGGTCTGAAACAGGTGCATGCCAATGAACCAGACCTAGCCGAGCTCCGGTCTCATGATCTTTGAAGTGACTACTTTAAATATTATTCCTTGCTTCTGTGGTACAGTCTTTATGGCTCTGTTTCAAACTTACAACATGTGGATTTTCTTAATGCTTGACTTAAATTACTTCCAAGATCTTTCATAGTCAGATAAATGCTGATGCAAAACTTAGAACTGAGTTAAGATGCTCTAAAAATCCACTGTAATAAATATTGTGACTGAGCCATCTGCTCCATGGTTTGTGGAAAGGCTGAAGCACCACGCCAAATGAACATGTCCATGCTACCATTGCCAAGTGCAAGGCTTCCCAATAAATCAAGAAAAGATGAAGAGTCTTCTGATGAGTGTTTGGCAGAATAATAATATTAATAACCTGGATCTTCCAAGTTGGTTATGTCCCTGAGATAGTATGTTTTCTACTAATGCCTTTTGTGTTTCAATAGCAGATCATGATGACCTCAGACCAAGAATCCAGTGATGCAAAGATATAATTTCCCAATTGCCTTCAAATATTAAGGAAGGGCTGGGGAGGTGGCTCAATGGGTAGCTCACTCACCTGGCATGTGTGCGTCCCGGGGTCCATCCTCGGCACCACATACAAACAAAGATGTGTGTCCACCGAAAACTAAAAAAATAAATATTAAAAAATTCTCTCTCGGGCTGGGGATGTGGCTCAATCGCGCTCGTCTGGCATGCGTGCGGCCCGGGTTGGATCCTCAGTACCACATACCAACAAAAGATGTTGTGTCCGCTGAGAACTAAAAAGTAAAATATTAAAAAAAAAATAAATTTATAAAAAAAAAATTTAAAACTTAAAAAATTCTCTCTTTCTCTCTCTCTCTCTCTCTCTCTCTCTCTCTCTCTCTCTCTCTCTCTCCAGTCTGTGCAATAGAGTGACATGTGTCAAGGGGGCAAGTGAGCGTGAGCTCACAGACATGTTATAAGAACAGATGCCTGAAGCTTAAATCCTACAGATAATACTAAATCCTAGATACAATTTCCCCTGTGCATACAGCCTATGATTATCCTTCTATAAAACCTCAAAGTCCTTGTCAGCACCTGAAGACAGCATAAGGACAGGGTTTCCTTGTCTTCCTGGTGTAGCTGCACTGGTCAAAGTTCCTTTCCTGCTTTGCATCATGACCTTTTCTGTTTGATATTGGGGCATACACCTGACCAGACCTGTGGGATCCCCAGAGTCAGGTCTCTGCACAAGACTTCCTAACAGTCGAAGTAGAACATCTACACTAAGCACAAGGCACCCATTTAATTTCCACCGCACATTGCTGCCCTGGAGGATTGCCTTCCTTCCTCGCCCAGGCTCTCTGCTGTGGATGGAACCCTGAGCATCAGAGCCAACCCCAATGGCTTCCTTTCATAGCTCAGGCTGCCTCCTCAAAGCCACAGAGGCCGGGAGGTGATGAGAATTACTAAAATAGTTTTCAAATTGTTCTCATTTTTAGATATTATGTATGGGTCATATATATGATATCTTTAAATAGTGTTTCAGAAATTTGGAGACTTGGTCTTTCTAAGTCGCTTGAGGTCGCATCAGCTGAGTGAAAAAATATATGTATAGATGCAATATCGTTCTTTCGTTTTAAAGGTACTGGGGAATAAACCCAATGGGCTTAACCTGGACCTCTGAGCTACATCCCACCCTTTTCCTTTTATTTTAAGAGAGGGTCTCTCTGACCTTGGGCTCCTCCAGCCTGGGCCTCCCCGAGAAGCTGCGCTTTGTTTTTGTGTTGAGGTTAAACCCAGGGCCTTGCCAAGCTCCAAAAGCAGCGCCAGGTGTCACCTCTGTACCAGAGGCAAAGCCAAGGCTTTTCACCTGGATTAGTTCCCAGCACAGCCAGGAAGCTCCTCCTGAAAAGGGCTGGGGCCAAGAATCTGTCACTCTACCCAATTTCAGGCAGTGATTGGATGATGTTACCTGTCAGTCACGATGCAGAGGCGGGCCTGGAGCCCATCCATCCGGGATGCTGGGGGAACTGTCCAATCAGTGCGCAGAGGAAGTGGAAGGGCGGGCTTCCGCAACATTGCGGGCTTTCTTCCGCACCCACCGGGCTACTCCTTCTCTGGCCGAGTTTCTGTTCCAGTGACCCAGTTGACTCTGCCGCTGCCGGTGTCCCCGGGGATCTCGGGGCCCGGAAGTTCCTCCAGACGACGCCGGGTCACCACGGAAGCCAAAAATGGTGAGTTTGCGACCGGGGCTGAAGGTGCGGAGTTGGGGCCCGGCGCGGGGGTGAGCTGCGGAGGGCGGCGGATTCCACGCTGTCAAGTGGCCCTGGGCCCTGTCCCCTGGTTCCCTGGGTTTGGAAGGGCGGCTCAGGGCCCTGGTGTCCCCTTTGCTCCCTACTGGTGGCCCGACCCACTCTTCCCAACGTGGAGGAAGCAGGGCCACAAATGCACCTTCCTCCTCCCAGGGGAGCTCCTCCGGAGGCTGCTGTAGGTCCCCCAAATTGCAGGCGCCTCCTGCCTCTAAACCCACCTTCCCTCCACCTCACACCTCGGCCAGACGTCCGTTCTTCCCACTCGGTCCAAATGCACACCGTCCGCTAATTGTCACTTTTCATCTAGTGAAATATTGGAAAAAATCTTCCTCCCTCCTTCCCTCCTTCCTTTCCTCCCTCCCTCCCTTTTTTCCTCCCTCTCTCCCTCCCTCCTTTTCTCCCTCCCTCCCTCAGCCATAACTTGTGATCCTCCTGCTTCAGCCTCCCACATATCTGGAATGACAGGCCTGTGCCACTGTCCCTGGCAAGAAGGACACTTTTGAAAGCATTTGTTTTCTATTTGTGAATGTTATACTTGAGGGGAAAGAATAATCACTTAACACTTCCTTGTGTTTGATCAAAATAACTGCTTTAAAGGGAATTAAGAGGTTGTTTATAGATCCCAGGGATATGGAATCCTGGGCTGCATCAATGGAGGATAACTGCTCCCCTTTCTGATAGTCCATGATGTAGAGTCACCCCAGTCGTGCAGTCATGTAGGCACACAGGGAAATGATGATGTAGGGACAAAGGAGGCAAGGCACTGAAGATAGCCAGAAAGAGTTTTATCTGGCTGCAGCCAGTCTCAGAGGGCACTGCTTTTGCTGTAATCAATCAATTTATCCCCTGAACCCCGAGTTCAGGTGGTTTCAGAATCTTATACCCAGCATGTAAGGGGAGGGACTCAGAAGTTCACATTATAATACTGAGACCCACAAATAACTCTCAGTCCACACAGTCTCATTCCAGTTAAGCCTTTATTGCTGGCCAGTGGCAGACACTCTGCTCTTGAAAGAATGAGGTTGTCAGAGTGGGGCCCCTGCCTTAACTTGGCTCCATATTTAAGCACAAAAGGGACATTTGGAGGTTCAGGCAATGCCAGCAAGCCGGAAAGTTGTGGTCAGTTAGTCTCTGGTTGGCACATAGATCATTCTGTGTTCTTGGGGGATTTTCATGAACAAAAGAATGCAAACTGCCCCAGTCATGACCTTTTTGAGTGTCATGGCTGAGTTCACAAAATGGAGTCACCATAGTCAAGTTGTCACATCACACACATAAAAGCAGCTTTTTCTTTCACTGTTCTAGCCACGTTAACCCTTCAAGGACAGCACCTGAGAAGGGGAGAGCTTCTTCTCCCCTTTCTTTCCTCCCCCACCAGCTGTTTCCAAGGTGCCCAGTTGGTGATTTCTCTGTGAATCCCAGCTCAAGGCCAGAGGCCTTGTTTGCACATTTCTACAAACTACTATACTGCATACAAGTGTGTAAAAAACTAGTAAGGGGAGTTCGAGTCCAGCACTTGGAGTGCTAATTTCTCCCATACTAGCCACCCGAAAATAGGGCAACACGAAAATAGGAAGTTTATCTACACTGAACTTTTTTGTGGACATTCTCTTGTTGACAGTCCTAAAATTAGCCCATGGTGAAAATTTCTGGAGAAACCCAGTTAAAATTTTCTGTGAAGGAAGGGGATGCCACTACAATAATGTCTGATTCATGTACTGTCGTTCATCCCTAGCTCTTTTCAATATGATTTTCAGAAAGGATCTGGCTACATTGCCCAGCCTGGCCTGAAAGTTGTGATCCTCCTGCCTCAGCTTCTCAAGCTGTTGGGATTAAAGGCATTGACAACCCCAGCTACAAAACATACTTCATTTTAACCCAAATATTAATGACCATACTAAGGAACATGGATTCAAGTTACCCTGAATGATGTATGTGTTCCTCTTTTCTTTTTTCTTTTCTTTTCTTCTCTCTCTTTCTTTCTTTCTTTCTTTCTTTCTTTCTTTCTTTCTTTCTTTCTTTCCTTCCTTCCTTTCTTTTTTCCTTCATTCCTTCCTTTTTTAATATACCAGAGATTGAACACAGGAACACTTAAACATTGACCCACATCCCCAGGCCCTTTTTTTTTTTCTTTTAGTTCTCGGTGGACGCAACATCTTTGTTTGTATGTGGTGCTGAGGATCGAACCTGGGCTGCATGCATGCCAGGCGGGTGGGCTACCGCTTGAGCCACATCCCCAGCCCATATCCCCAGCCCTTTTTACATTGTATTTTCAGATGTGATCTCACCAAGTTCCTTATAGTCTCACTAAGTTGCTGAGGCTGCCTTTGAATTTAGCAATCTTCCTACCTTAGCCTCTCAAGCTGCTGGGATTACAGTTGTGTGCCACTGTGTCTGGCCTACATGAACTTTTATAAAAGAAACTTGTGTATCACTACATTAACCAATTGCATTGGTAGGAACATCAGATTAATGGGGTACAGAAAAAAAATAAAGAAAATTTTTTCTGTATGTCTGTTATTGCATTCTGAGCTTTGGTAGATTTTGGAGACTAGGCATCTGGTAAGGTTAGTGGTATATTCTGAGAAGTTTTGAGAATTGTGGTCTGATACAGAAATTAAGATAATTGGCTATGAAAGGACTTAAGATAGCCCAAGATAATTTTTGTTCTCCATACAGAACCCTGCCTTTGCACCATCATGGTGGTCTGGTTGGCCAAAGTCAAGTACTCTGAAGGTTCTTTGATGTAGATGCAACTGTATAGAGAACTTGAGTTCACAGCTTCTCCTTTTATCTTCCTTAGGCGTAGACACCATGTCAGATTTCTTGGGCAGAGGTTCCTTTTGGATGCCTCACAGGGTCCCATGTCCTCAGCCACTGTCCTCTCCTGGAGCTGCCACAAGGTGCCCACAGCTGCCCTGGTCCCTGCAGGGTGAACAGAACTTCAGGCCCTGGGTCAGTTCCTCCTAGAGGACAGCCTGAGGTGTGGGGTACAGCCTCTCAGGGAAGCTGCTGGGGCCTCTGGTCTGAGGAATCTCCTGGAACAGGCCTCATCTAGACAGCTACTTCCTTGGAAACTTGTTTTTTCCATGCTCTGTTCCCATTCCTTGAAGACAGGTGGACAGTTAGCCTGTGGATGCTGGTGCTGAGGGGCCAGGTCAGCAGTGACTCCTGCCCTTTTAGTCTCACAGTGTGAAGGAGCGAAACCTCTCCCAGAGCATAAGAAACACCCACCCCAGTGCAGAGCTGTGCAAACCTGAAAAGCCTCCTAGACTGGAGTCATGGTCCAGATCTCTTGGAGGGTGATCCTGGGAGCTTTCAGGGAGCAAGACCAGGAGGGAGCATGTCTCAGCCATCAGGGACCTTCCCTGCCCCTTGAGCCTGACATGTGTGCTCCCTCAGCACCAAAGCTCTCTGTGTATCACTTTGAAATGATGTGTTCACTTTTTTTTTTTTAAAGAGAGAGTGAGAGAGAGAGGGGGACACAGAGAGAGAAAATTTTAACATTTATTTATTTTTTCTTAGTTCTCGGCGGACAGAACATCTTTGTTGGTATGTGGTGCTGCTGAGGATCGAACCCGGGCCGCACGCATGCTAGGCGAGCGCGATACCGCTTGAGCCACATCCCCAGCCCATGTGCTCACTTATCTGAGGCCCAGGTTTATTTATTCAGAGTCACATGGGATGGACTAATATTAAAGAGGCAAGAAAGAAGTGGATTTTTTAAAAGTCTGGTTGCATTTCCATTGTTAAAAATCCCAACTTACAGCCAGGTACAGTGGTGCACACCTTTGATCATTTCTTCTCCAGAGGTTCAGACAGGAGTGTTGCAAATTTGAGGACAGCCTTAGGAACTTATCCAGGCCTTATGCAACCTGGTGAGACTCGGTCTCAAAGTATAAAAATGACTGGGGATGTGGATCTGTAGTAAAATGTCCCTGGTTTTCATCTCGGGGCTATCAAAAAAGAAAGAAAGAAAAGAAAAAGAAAACACCTAATTACCTAATTTACCTTTTGCTACCCCTGAGTATGTATAGAAAGTTTGTAAGATTCAGTCTTGTCTTTTCAGTGATTTCAAATTGAAATCCAACCCTAGATTCCAAAATGCCACGTAAGATACAGAGAAACTCTGTTTTGCATTATTGCTGCAGAATTTGAGTCCAATACTACAAAAATAGTGGTGGATAAATTTATGAATGTGATTTCATGAAAACTAGTAACTGTCCTTCACAAGGTGATGAATTTGACAAAGGATGACATTTTTTCACTGTTGTTATCTGGACTTGGCAGGTTCATGTTAACTGTGTGGTTTTTTGGTATCAAGAATGGAACCCAGGGGCTGGGGATGTGGCTCAAGCGGTAGCGCACTCGCCTGGCATGCATGCGGCCCGGGTTCGATCCTCAGCACCACATACCAACAAAGATGTTGTGTCTGCCGAGAACTAAAAAATAAATATTAAAAATTCTCTCTCTCTCTCTCTCTCCCCTCTCTCACTCTCAAAAAAAAAAAAAAAAGAAAAAAGAAAAAAGAAATGCATTTAGTCTATCTACAAGTGTCCCCTTAGTCTTAGTGGTAGCAGATTTGCTACAAAGTCCAAATCCAAAGTCTCCTCTGAGACTAAAGGCAAAAATTAAAAACAAAACAAAACAAAATGATCAAGTTATATACTTCCAACATAAAAAAAAAAAAAAAGAATGCAACCCAGAGTTGCTTATCCACCAGCCCCTTTTACATTCTTTGTTTTGGTACAGAGTCTTGCTACATCGCCTAGTGCCTCAGACTCGTGAACCGCTGGGTTACAGGTGTGCACCATCACTCCCTCGTCATTGTAAAATTTAAGGACAATTTTGACAATACCTGAAATACCCAATTATGATCATTTAATCGCTGAATATTAGTGAAATATTAAATGACACTCGTTTTCTGGAAAGGAGCAATACGTCTGTCTAAATAAGGGTGCTGATCCCCTCAAGAGCACTCCCAGTATGTCACCTGATTCCTGTTCCCTCCTAAGTGCCTCCTCCTAGGGCCAACCCTTTGGGAGCTGGCCTTTTATCTTATGAAATTTGGGATCAGCATAAATGCCCTCTCTACTCTCTCTGTCCTGTACAACATTTTGGCTGGTCTTAGATACAGTCTATTATTTTCAATTTTTTGAAAACTATTTTTTTGTTGTTGCTGTAGTCTGACAAAATGCCTATTTATTTATTTTTATGTGGTGCTGAGGATCTGAAAGGTTAAGAATGTAAAGGTTAAGTTTGTTTTCTTGGTTGAAGTTCTGTTTTCCTGAAACCTGAAATTTATGTGGGTGTCAAAACAATTCCCGGAAAAACCGTTAAATGTATGTTGAGAAAAGTCTCCTGACCATCTGGTTGCTCTGTACAAACAACCCCTCCCGCATTCCCTGACCTGTATACACATGGACTCCCCAGTTCAAACAATGTATATAAGCTCTTCTTAAGTTGTTCTTGGGGCTCTCAGCTCCTCTCAAGTGAGCTCTGAGCCCCAGCATGCTGGACCCCCAATAAACCCTCTGCTGTTGCATGAGACAGTCTTTTGGTGGTCTCTTTCTCTGACGCTCACCCGACCTTAACAGATCAAACCTAGGGCCTCTCATGTGCTAGGTAAGCACTCTACTGCTGATCCAAAATCCCAACCCTACTATTGTTTTCTTTTTTTTTTTAAAGAGAGAGAGAGAGTATTTTTAATATTTCAGTTTTCGGTGGACACAACAACTTTGTTTGTACGTGGTGCTGAGGATCGAACCCAGGCCGCACACATGCCAGGCAAGCGGACTACCGCTTGAGCCACATCCCCAGCCCCCAACAATACTATTTTTATTTTTAGATGTAGTTTTTCTTATGTTTACCTCCAAAATACAGTAAACCATGCCCTAAATTTCACAGAATTTATTGAAATGCTCAGTGTTTTTTTAGAGAGTGTAGATTATGGAAACATTCAATCTCCCTTGTGAGAAAGTGTGTTGTCTTTCCATTGATTTTGTTGTATTTTATGCCTCTAATTGTGTACCTTTTGTATTATAATCATTTTTATCTCTCATTACATGTATTTTTTTTTTTTGTGTGTGTGTGTGTGTGTGTGGCCTGCTGGAGATTGATCCGAGGGCCACATACATGCTTGGCAAGTTTTCTACTACCGAGCTACTCTCCAGCCCAAGAGAATTAGTGTTGTAGACTGTTTTTTATTTATTTGCTTACTTATTGAGTGCTGGGGATTGATGCCATGGACTTGCTCATGCTTAGTTCTCCTCCAGAAATGAATTTCAATTTGTGAGCAGCATTCTGGTGGTGGGCAGGTGTTTTACTGGGTAATAAACCTACAGTCACTTCCACTGAGCACATCCTCAGCCTTGCATTTATTATTTTTTTATATTTTGTATAGATATAGATGGACAGAATACCTTTTTTTTTTTTTTTAATTTTTCTGTGGTGCTGAGGATCATACCCCTTTCCTCACAACATGCTAGCAAGTGCTCTGCCACTCAGCTCCAATCCCAGTACCCTCTTTTAATTTTTAATGAAGACCAGTCTCACTAAATTTCTGAGTGTCTTGCTAAGTTGGTGAGACTGGCCTCCAACTTTCCATTTCCCTGCCTTGACCTCCCTATTGGCTGAAGTTACAGGTGCACACCACCACACCAGCAGTTGGAATGACTTGTCAGACCCTGCTGACAATCTGTAGTTCCTGATCAGGCGGTAACAGCAGAGATGCTGAAAGACACACACACACACACACACACACACACACACACACACACACACACACACAGAGTAGGAATGAGCACCTCTTTATTTTTTTCCCTTCTTCTTTTATATAGCAAAAAAGAAACACATTCTCTTGGCACCTTAATCTTTTCCAGCATGGATAAACATTCTCAGCATAACTTTGTTATTGGTCACAGTGCTCTATACTTCTTATTATACTACTTGTAGTTAGTTATTTCCTGGCAAGCACAAAAATATATATATTTTAAACTTAGCAGAACATTCTTCTATCTTCTTAAGATGGCAACAAGCACACAATTCAAAGAGTTCATAGTTTCTCACAGTACCCCTTTGTTTTTGCTAAGCATAGCAAAACTTAACACTTTGTGTATGTGACCACACAATGACTTTTGAAGACTTATCATCCAATTTCTTTCAAGATGGTAATAGTATTGAAAATCAGTTTCCTTGCTTTTGTCCATAGTTTTGAAATTTGTTACTCTGACTCTTCCTCTTTGCTTTATTTTTGCATTATTATGAAAATGGTATTTAGCATATAAAATTGTTTCTCATGTATATGTTTGTAAAACTTCATGGCTTGGTAGTTTATTCACTTCTTTATGATATAAACTTTATTTTTTTTCAGAGCAATTTTTGACTTACATAGTATATTAGTCAGTGTTCTCTAGAGAAACAGCATCAAGAGGAAGTATGATTATGAAAGGGGACTTTTAGATTGGCCTACTTGACCCAAAGCTGGATGTCCACAGTGGCCATCTGCAGCTGGAGAGTTTTAGGAGTGCTGGCTGCAGAGTCCAAGAGGCTGAAGCCGCAGAACAAGAGGGATCAATGGTGCTGCTCTGGTCCAGACCACAGGTTCTGGAAACTCCCTGGAGAATCACTGGCAGAGTCCACTTTGGGAGACTGAAGGAGGCAGAGTCTGATATCCTCAGGCCACTGCAGCAGCCATCAAGAACAAATTGGAGAAGAAAGGAGCTTGGTCTGCTGCTTCTTCCTTCTTCTTCCAACTTTTGTTCACCCAAGCCACCGTCCTATTAGATGGTGCTGCCTAGCTTAAGGAGGATCTCCAGTTTGGTTCACTGTTCCACATGCCAATCATTTATAGACACACCCATAAGGTCATTAATCATTGGCATCTTTTAATCCAATCAAAGTGACAATTAAATGTGGCATTACTCATAGAATCGAATACCCCTTCTCTCCAGCTGATAGTCTCCACTGTTTTCAACATATTGCATTGGTGTAGGGTGTTTGTTGGTTACTAAACCATTGTTGAACATTTGATAAGGAGAATGGATGAAGCAACATGTTATGATAAGCCAAAGTTCATTCTTTACCTTAGTGTTCCTCCTCTGTGTGATGTGATTGTGTGTGTTACGTAGTTTACAAGATAATGTCGTACAGAAGAGTTTCACTGCTCCAGGAATTTTGTGTTCCCCCTGTCAATCACTCCTCCTCATTGCTCCCTCCCTCTATGCTCCATGAGTCCCTGGTACCCATCAGTTCTGCTAATGCATCTATAATGTTGTCTTTTCCAAATGTTTTTGACTTGGAATCTTACTGCACTTTGCCATTTCAAACTGGCTTCTCTCTCTTACCAGTCTGTCTTTAAGGGTGCTGTATCATTCCAGGCTGCAGAGCTCATTTTCTGGGTGATTTTCTTTGGTGTGGGTAAACTGCAGCTTGTCCATTCAGTATTGCAAGGTGTATCTTCCTTGAATCTAGCTTTGGGCACTTCTGGATATGGCTGCTGTAGTCACTGTATTCAGTGTTCCTGTGTCCATAATTTCCCCATCATTTGCATAGACACCTGGAGTGTACAGTTTTTTACATTTATGATTGTACATTTTCTCTCTCTCTCTCTCTCTCTCTCTCTCTCTCTCTCTCTCTCTCTCTCTCAAAAAATACTTTTCTTTATCTATTTAATTTGGATAATATGGTAACTTATGCCTCAGAAAGAATTAGGAGGTGTTAACTCCGCTTCTATGTTCTGGAAAAAAAGTAGAAAATTGGTGGCAGTTCTTAAGTGTCTCATGGAAGCCTGTTTGAGATGTAAGGCCCTTGCCTTGCCTTTTTGGGTAGTAATTAGTTATTGAGTCTGTTTTTTTCAGTAGTCATGGGCTCATCTGTTTTGTGTATTTCCCCTTGTGTGTAAGTTATAGGAAATTGTCTCTCTCAAATAAATGGTCCAGTTTTTGCAAGTTGTCTAATTTGTACGAAGCACGTTTATGATAATCTTGAAGTCCCAATGCATTGTTGATGATGATACTTTTAAATGTGTTACTAGGTTTTCAGTCCTCTTTGATTTTTTCTTTAATGTTATTGTATATTTTACACTTTTTTCTTTTTATGTGTCAGTGAGGATTGAACCCAGTTTCTCCTAAGCAGTAGGCAAGCACTCTTCCACTGAGCCATAACCCCAGTCCCTGTCTTCTGTATTCTTAGCCTTATGTCAGTGTATCAGTGATGCTGATGTTCACGAAGAACTTGATATTGTAGACTGCGGATTTCCAGGTTGTGGTTTTATCCACACCTTCTGTTACCTTCCTGTGGGTAATTTAGGTTTACCTTGCCCTTCTTTGTCTGTTTTTCTGAAGTGACAGTTTCAATGATTGCTTTTAGCTCTTCTTTTCTGAAATGTGCGTTGGATGACTTAGAAAGCAATACAGCACCACCTCTGGTGTTCTCTAAGAATTTCCTGTGATGGACTTTTACATTTTTTCCTTCAAAATGGTCACCTTTTCTCTTGAGTCCCCTCTTTGTCCTGTGTCTGTTTAGAGTCTTGTGTTTCACGTCCCCTTCCCTGGAGGCTTTTCAGCTGCTTCTGATCTGATTTCTGCTTTAGCTCTCATGTTTTTTGAGCATACATGGGATTTCACTGGTGGTGCACTTGTAGGGGTGTGGTTTATGTCCTGTGCAGTGTTGCTGTGACCCTGAGACCTCAGTGTGCTTCCCATTTGCTTGAAGACCCATGAAGCCCTCCTGCCTGCATCATTGTCCTGACAGAGTTGGGCTGATGTCTCTAAGTGTAATTGTGGATTCTTCCTTGTTTTGGGCGGTTCTGTATGTTTTCAGTTCTTGAGTAAGGTTCTGTGTCAGTGGCAGGGACATTTTCTTTTTGCCAGTTCCATCACTGTGCAGACATCATAACATGCTTACAGGGCTGGGGATGTGGCTCAAGCGGTAGCGTGCTTGGCTGGCATGCGTGCGGCCTGGGTTCGAGCCTCAGCACCACATACCAACAAAGATATTGTATCTGCCGAGAACTAAAAAATAAATATTAAAAAAATCTCTCTCTCTCTCTCTCTCTCTCTCTCCCTCTCTCTCCTCTCTAAAAAAAAAAAAAAAGTTTTAAAAAAAATAACATGCTTACAGATGTGAATGGTGGCCTTTTTTACACCCAGATTGTGTAGGATAGTTTAGAATTCTGGGCTACAAACTTGTTACTTTACCACACTCTGGAAGAGCTTTTGCTTTATGTTTGTTTGCACCACCTTTGCTTCAGGCACCATGAATCTTTTTCACAACAGACAACCATTGCACATGTGACCCAACCGTGATCAAAATGTCCTTGAGCGGAGCATTGGCATGTGTCTCATGACTGTACATTATAGTAGTGAACTGGCTGCTGTTAAGAACAGTTTGACAATCATTGGACATTTATTTTTACTATGAGACTTAGAAATGTAGTGCCTGCTGTTTATTAAGAAGATTTTTTGAGAGATATAAAACTTTGTAAGATTCTTATTTGGACAAGGTGACATTTTTGGGTCATTGAGTTATTTCTAAGACATGTGCCATCTTTGCACTTACCCCATTTTGCTTTGACAGTAACCACAGGAAATTATCAAATTGTTGTGTTCATTAATAAATAAGTTAATCAAATAGAGAACTTATGTTTGTTTTTGTCACTTAATAGTAAGCTAGTTGACTAAATTTGTTCTTGAGTAAAGCACCTGCAAAGTTCTAATTGTTCTCTGTATAATCACACAGGATGAACTCAAAGAGAGTTACCACATTGTGACAACCTGTGTGAAAGGTTGTCTAAATGTTGTCTATGAAGGCATCTCCTTATTGACCCTTTTACCAGAGGGTGTGGGTGTGGGCTGGTTCTAGGCATTTCTTTAAGTATGGACTGATAGACTTTCAGAGGAAACAAGACATCAGTAAGTACCATGTTGTTTATATTAACCTTGTAGGTACAGGGAGCCACAGTAGTTTGCAGAATCTCTCTCAAATGCTTAGTTTCATGATTCCTGCAATTTCCTACTCATCACCTTTCTTTTCTAAAGATAAGTACTATCTGAATTGCTTATATTAGCTCTGTACCACACAGGATGTTTCTAGGACATGTAATAGAGGTGCAACCAATAAAGAAGTTAGGAGTGATCTGGGAGCCCGTCTCACTTCCTGTGAACTCACCAAAGGAAGGGTATAAAACACTGAAAAAGGATGTTTGCCTTCTGAGTAGCCAATTTCTAGTGTTGGAATGGGTGTAAAAAATTGAGTACAGTAAAGATTTGTTGGATTAAATCATGGAATGAATCAAGAGGCCAGGGAATCATGTGAACATCACACATGTTGAGTATAGATTTCTCATGCTGTCAATCTCTCCTGACCTCCACTATACATTTGTGGGATATTTCAGATCTCAGTTACCTTTGAGGATGTGGCAGTGAACTTCACCCAGGAGGAGTGGACTTTGCTGGATCCTTCCCAGAAGAACCTTTACAGAGATGTGATGCTGGAAGTCCTCAGAAACCTGGCTTCTATAGGTAATAATGATGTTTTTAAAATTAATCAAATAGAGAATTCATGTTTATTTTGGTCATTTATGTAGAAGGTGAAAAGGGAATCAGTTGGTGAACTATTGCAGCATAAATGGCACCTAGGATTTGGCAAAACATTTCTAGCTCCTAAATATTCATAAAGATTGTTCTGTTCTCTCATTTTAGGAAACAGGTGGGAAGATAAGACCACTGAATATCAGATTGAAAACTCTGGAAGCATTGTAAGGTAACTGTACTCACAAGAGGAATTCGTGAGGGAATCTGAGAACTGTCATATAATTTTTAAAGCAAACCAACTGAAAAAGTATGCATAATATGAAATGTATTAATTCTTATAATATTTTTACCAGAAATATATACTTAGCTGTAACAGATATTCAGTCTTTTCAAAGTATTTGACATGCAAAAAGTACTATAAAATTGCATATGTGAATATCACTATTTGGATAATAGCCACAGAGAAGCTGTGTTGCAAAGGATTGTTTTCTTTCAATCTCTTTATTTTCAGGCAAGTTGAACAACTCAGAAAACCTAGCCTTTACCTGATGTTGGTAGTAATGTAAGGATCTATAAATACATACAAAATTGTGAATGAATTAAGCATTGATTATGTGTTGGTCACTTCTTCAAAGAAGTCATGGTAAACTTCAAAAGCACAGAATAGTGTGGGGGAAACCTTCAAATCAATTCCAATTCTTTATTGAACAAAGAAAAGTTTTAATAGAGTAAATCTATGTGACTTCATTATGTGTGCAAAAGACTTCATATGACCTTCATTCCTTCATAGGCAGATCACATCTCACTCTGGACACAAATACTACAAGCATGAGGAATGTGAAGAGAAGCCATGTGAATTGAAACAATATAGGAAATCTCTGGTTTCTCTCAAAAGCGTTCACACACAAATGTTAATACAAAGGGTAGATGGACCTTATGAAAGTACAGTATGTGGGAAAGTCATCAGTTTTTCCAATGACATTGAAAGACATGAAGAAACTAATACTGGGGAGCAATCCAATGAATGGCAACAATGTGGTGAAGCCTCTTCTTATCCCACTGGTGTTCAAAGACACATGATAACACACAGTGGAGGTAAACTTTTTCAATGGGACACATGTGGGAAAGCCTTTCATTTCTCCTCTTTATTTAGAAGACATGAAAGAACTCATTCTGGAGAGAAACTCTATGAATGTCAACAAGGTGTTCAGACCTGTATTTCACAGACAAGTCTTCAAAGGCACAGGATCACACACACAGGGGATGCACATTTCAAATGTAAGATATGTGGGAAAAACTTTGATTATCCCAGTTTACTTCAAATACATCAGAGAATGCATACTGAGGAGAAGCCCTATGCATGTAAGCAGTGTGGAAAAACCTTTTCTAGATCCAGTCACCTTCACAGACATGGAAGAACACATACTAGAGAGAAGCCCTATGAATGTAAGCAGTGTGGGGAAGCCTTCACTAAGTCCACTAAGCTTCACACACATGAAAAAACTCATACTGGAGCAAAACCCTATGATTGTAAGCAGTGTGGCAAAGCCTTTTCTAGATCCAGTCACCTTCACGCACATGAAACGACTCATACTGGAGAGAAGCCCTATGAATGTAAGCAGTGTGGGAAAGCCTTCACTCGGTCCTCTAGCCGTCACACACATGAGAAAATTCATACTGGAGCAAAACCCTATGATTGTAAGCAGTGTGGGAAAGCCTTTTCTAGATACAGTCACCTTCAATCACATGAAAAAACTCATACTGGAGAGAAGCCCTATGATTGTAAGCAGTGTGGCAAAGCCTTTGCTACATCTGGTTCCCTTCAGATTCATGGAAGAATGCACACTGGAGAGAAGCCCTATGCATGTAAGCAGTGTGGCAAAGCCTTTTCTACATCCCGTTCCCTTCAGATTCATGGAAGAATGCACACTGGAGAGAAGCCCTATGAATGTAAGCAGTGTGGCAAAGCCTTCACTACTGCCTCTTTCCTTCAGATACATGAACGAACTCATACTGGAGAGAAGCCCTATGATTGTAAGCAGTGTGGCAAAGCCTTTGCTACATCTGGTTCCCTTCAGATTCATGGAAGAATGCACACTGGAGAGAAGCCCTATGCATGTAAGCAGTGTGGCAAAGCCTTTTCTACATCCCGTTCCCTTCAGATTCATGGAAGAATGCACACTGGAGAGAAGCCCTATCAGTGTAAGCAGTGTGGGAAAGCCTTCACTCAGTCCTCTCACCTTCACAAACATGAAATAATACATACTAGAGAGAAGCTCTATGAATGTAAGCAGTGTGGCAAAGCCTTTGCTACATCCAGTTCCCTTCAGATTCATGGAAGAACACATAATGGAGAGAAGGTCTATGAATGTAAGCAGTGTGGCAAAGCCTTTGCTAGATCTTCTCATCTTCACAGACATGGAAGAATACATACCAGAGAAAAGCCCTATGAATGTCAACAATGTGGAAAAGCTTTTGCCACATCCTGTCTGCTTCATACACGTGAAAGAACAGATACTGCAGAGGAATTGTATGCATGAAAACAATTGGTAAACTTTTCTGTTATTACTGCTTCACTCATATACATGTAGGACGTTATTGGAGAAAAATCCTTTGAATGTAAAACCTGGTAAATCAATATTTCATGTCATCCTCAAAGACAAGAAAGGGCTCACACTGCTGAAAGTGTGTGTGTGTGTGTGTGTGTGTGAGAGAGAGAGAGAGAGAGAGAGAGGGAGAGGGAGAGAGAGAGAGACAGACTGGGGATTATGTCTGGTTGTGGTCTACACTGAGCTACATTCTAGTTACTTTTTATTTTGAGACAGGGACTTGCTGAGTTTCTTAGGGTCTTCCTTAGGTCCTCCAACATTGATCCTTCAGAATCTGGCTCTCAAGTCTCAGTAATTAAAGGCAAACACCACCACATCCAACTGAATAACTCTTTAAATGTAAAAAATATCACAAATCTTTCCATTTCCCCTGTTGTCTTCAAAGCCATTTTAATCACATTGAAAAAAAAACAAAAACAGTTTGTGGGGGATTTTGTACATCCTGTCAGCTTTTCATCCAGCCCTGTTTTCATTTTCATATATGAAAACCCTCACGGAGAGAAGCCCTGTGAGTGTGAGAAACGTGGGAAATCTTCTAGTTTTCTCAGTATTTTACTAAGGACTGGGAAGATTCTTTTGGAATAAAAAGTATAAATCCTATGCAAGTAAGAAATATAAAGGGTTTAGCTGTTCTAGTTTTGTTCAGTTGTATGAAAGGACGCATACTGTAGAAAATACTGAGGATAAGCCATGTGGGGCAGTATTCAGCTTTCAGAGTTGTCCTCAAATATGTAGCGAATTCATATCTGGGAAGATCCTTTTACTCTCTTTAAAAATTGTAGTAAGACTTTCAACTTTCCAGGTCCCTTTGAACAGCATTTAAGAAATCACACTAGATCTCCGGTCGCACAGTTCACTTGTGGTTGTGACCCAGTAACCGGTCCTCGGTGATGGAAATCCTTCCTCTAGGTTTCGGTGCACCCCAATTTTGATGGAAATTTCCTAACAAGATAGCTTTTGGCCGTTGTACCTCGTTATTCACCTGTGCAGTGATGAAGTACAAGGGGGTGATGCACTCTATTCACTGCCATCTTCTCCCCAGAAATTGAAATCAAAACCACCCTAAGATACCATCTCACTCCAGTAAGATTAGCAGCCATACATGTGAAAATATTTATTTTTTTTAAAAAACAACTTGCTTAGCAGGAGAAAACATTTCACATTACATATTTAATCATTTCCTAGTATACAGACTATAAAAGGAATTCTAAAGACTCCATAATAAAATGATTGAGGAATTAAAAAATGAATTCTGAATTTTGAACCCCTCAGATATTTCTGCTACTCTTTAAGGTGTTTCCTGAGAATAATTTTCAAAAATGCTAATTGTTAATTTTTGCTGGCTGACATCTCGTAAGGCCACACTCAAGGGCAGAGCAAGAGAAGGGGACACACAAAAGTCATATCCAAAACAGGACAAGGGGTAATATCACAAAGGGACAGGTGAGCATAGCTCGACCCACAGGGATGTAGGAAGGCTCTCCTATGCAGGAGGACACAGCCACAGGACTCCAAAGATTGGCGCTATCATCTGGGTTAGTTAGGCAACCAGATCATAGAGTGAACAATGATGAGGCCACACCAATCAGAAGGGGAGACAGAGTCACATGCTAATTTGGCCTCCCACACACTGGGTCTCACTGAGTCTGGCTACAGGAGAACTGAACTAACTGGGCTGGGCAAAATAACCACATAGAGACAGAAATACCTTTTTCTATGGGGGTGCTGTGAGAGCTCCTCTGACCTTATGATGAGAGAGAGAGAGAGAGAATGTGTTGAACCATTTTATTAAGGAGAAGTCATTCAAATGAGGCAAAGGGTCAGGTTTTAGGGGGCTGAGTCTAGCTTCCTGACATCTGTTGAGAGCCACAGCCAAAGGGGCCCCAGCAAACTTCCAGCTGCCAGCAAACTTCCAGCTGCCGGCTGATGATTGGCTCACAGAGGCCCCAGCAACATCTAGCTGATTGGCTCCTCTGCGGTGATGTTCATTGGGCTGCTTCCCTGCCCTTCAGACTGCCAGCTGATGATTGGCTCACAGTGGCCTTAGCAACATCTAGCTGATTGGCTCCTCTGCGGTGATGTTCATTGGGCTGTTTCCCTGCCCTTCAGACTGCCAGCTGATGATTGGCTCACAGTGGCCCCAGCAACATCTAGCTGATTGGCTCCTCCACGGAGCTGCTCATTGGGGGACTTCTTTGGCTCTGCCCACGCAACCCAGCCAATTGGCCTCAAGAGCAGGAGGATTGTGGGAGGTTGAGAGGCTGGTGTGGGGGTGAGAGGCTTGTGGGAGCTGGTGGTGGCTGTTGGGCTCTGAGGGTTTTTTCCCTGAGGAGCTGTTTTGTTTGGCGTTTGTAGTTCTAAAAATAAAGTTAGTTTCTTTTGACAAGTGGCTCCTGAATTGTGCCTAGCCAGACTTCGGCAACGTCTGTGTCAGCAGGTTGACTGACATCCAGGAATAACACTCCCAAGGGGAGAGCAAGAGAAGGGGACACACAAAAGGCATCTCCATGGAACATTCTATTCCAAAGAGGGCAAAGGTAATACTACAAAGGAACACAGGAGCATAGCTTCACCCATGATGATATAGGAAGGCACACCCATGCACGAGGACACCGTCACACAACACTAAAGATTGGTCATTCTTTAGGTTACATAGGCAACCAGATCACAGGGTGACCAATGATGATGTCACACACATCAGAGGGGAGACAGAAACAGCTACATGGTAGTTTGGCCTCCCACAGACTAGGTCTCACTGAGTCCGGCTGTGTTATTTTATCTCCCCTGTTTTCCCGAGGTTATCCACATGCTCTGGGCAAACACCCAGCACTTCTTAATCCTGGGGAATCTGGGGTCCCATCTCTGCTCCCTGCTCAAGTGACACAGTCTGAGGCTAACATGAATGCTGAGAGCAGAGCAATCGTTTGATCCCACAGGAGCCAGGCAGGGGGCGCCCTTCTCACTCCTCCTGCAGGATTTCTTAATGCAGGAGGAAGGATGGAGTCTGACTCTCATTTCTGCTTCCACTGCAAGTGAGGTTACAGAACAACTCCAAAGCTCTAGAGGACACATTTTAGTATCATGTCCAACTACAGCATCAACTAGTTATGAAAATTAAAGGTTTCCCTGGCTCATGAGAATGAGAGGATCTGGGAAAGGGCTGTCAGGGTTGAGGGATGGGGCCATGTGCCCTTTTCATAACCTTCCTGGGATCCCAGGAAGAGGCTCCCAGTTTTCCCACCTCATCAGAGCTGGAAGGACTCATTGGAGCTCCTTAAGCCCCAGCTTCACCTGCTGCTGTGGAAGAGGGTGCACCTGACCTTGTGTGAGGAGCTTCTTCCACTGACAGGGCTTTGACTTGCAGGCCAGGAGACTGTGAGGAAGGTTGGGTGTTCACAGGGCCTTCCTCAGAACCATGGGCCAGTTTCCTCATCCTCGCGACTCATTGCTCTACAGCTGTCATCATTCAACAGTGACCACATGTGACCCTCTATGTGGAAAAGGGTCCCAAGCATCACCTGACAACAAGTGGAAGAGGCCACAAGTCATTTAGCTTGGAAACCAGGAGGCCTGAGACTGAAGCCATCCAAGTCTCTCTGACCAAGCCCAAGGTAGGAGACAACCCTGGGCAGAGCATGGTTATTTGCACAGTTCTGGTGTCCTCAGCCAGAGCAGCACAGCAACGTGTGTGTGACCACCTCCTCCTCTGACCCCTGCCCCTTCAAACAGAAGGAAACCAAGCCTCTGGAGAGACACACCCATCACAAGGGCCACTGATGGAGCCAGGAGCCTGTCCAGCTGTCTGACTCCTCGAGTCCCTATGTAGTCTGAGCTTCCTCCAGGCCAAGACAGGTCCCATGCACCCGTCCCTGCTGGCCCCAGCAACGTCTAGCTGATTGGCTCCTCTGCAGTGATGTTCACTGGGCTGTTTCCCTGCCCTTCAGACTGCCAGCTGATGATCGGCTCACAGCGGCCCCAGCAACATCTAGCTGATTGGCTCCTCTGCGGTGATGTTCATTGGGCTGTTTCCCTGCCCTTCAGACTGCCAGCTGATGATTGGCTCACAGCGGCCCCAGCAACATCTAGCTGATTGGCTCCTTTACGGAGCTGCTCATTGGGGGACTTCTTTGGCTCTGCCCACGCAACCCAGCCAATCGGCCTCAAGAGCAGGAGGATTGTGGGAGGTTGAGAGGCTGGTGTGGGGGTGAGAGGCTTGTGGAAGCCGGTAGTGGCAGTTGGGCTCTGAGGGTTTTTTCCCTGAGGAGCTGTTTTGTTTGGCGTTTGTAGTTCTAAAAATAAAGTTAGTTTCTTTTGACAAGTGGCTCCTGAAATGTGCCTAGCCAGACTTCGGCATGGAAGACTTTACAAGGACATGGAGGTTTACAAGGTCAATTATCTAAGATAATACAAGGAGCTAATGAACCTTACGCTGAATTTGTAGATAGGCTTATTCAAACAGCTACCAGAGTTTTTGGGAATACAGAACAAGCAATGCCATTAATAAAACAACTGGCTTATGACCAAGCGAATCGTTGGTGCAGAGATATCATTAGACCATGGAAACAGGAAGATTTAAACACATATATTAAATTATGTAGAGACATTAATGAACAAGAGCAAGTCATGGCAGCTGCAGTAAAACAGGCTTTAGATGCCAGAGACATTAATGAACAAGAGCAAGTCATGGCAGCTGCAGTAAAACAGGCTTTAGATGCCAGAGACATTAATGAACAAGGGCAAATTGTGGCAGCTGCAGTAAAACAGGCTTTAGATGCCAGAGACATTAATGAACAAGGGCAAATTGTGGCAGCTGCAGTCAAACAGGCTTTAGATGCCAGGCCAAGAACATGCTACAATTGTCAACAAACAGGACATTTTAAAAGGAATTGCCCCATAGGAGGAGGGTTTAACAAAACTAGGTATCAAACAAGTAGAATACCGGGTATTTGCCCACGATGCAGTAGAGGGAGACATTGGGCTAATGAATGCCATTCTCAAACCACCATAGAGGGTACTCCATTATCAAAAAACGAACAAGGACAAGGTGTTTATCCACAATATTGTGGACAAAGGCATCGGGCTCCATTGCCAAAAAATGGACAGGGGGGCCCCAATGCTCTGAGGCCCCAAACCACAAATATACGGAGCACTGGAGGAACCCAGCAACCCCATCAGGGCAGTGCCCAGGACATCAGATCCCTCATCAGACAAACCGGAGGGAGCGCAGGGTTGGACATCTGTGCCTCCGCCAAATCAGTACTAACTCCAGAGATGGAAGTTCAAATCATTCCCACAGGGGTAAAAGGACTTCTTCCCAAAGGAACAGTAGGCCTATTATTGGGACGCAGCTCTTCTACTCTAAAAGGACTTTGATAAGTCCTGGGATAATTGATCCTGATTATGAAGGTGAAATAAAAACTATAGCCAGTTCTCCAAAGGGTATATCAATAATTTCACCAGGAGATAGAATAGCACAGTTACTAATAATACCAAGCCTACATGATAAATTTTTCAGTCATGCTGTAGAAAGAGGTTCCAAGGGATTAGGCTCCACAGGTGTAGATTGGGCTATGCTTTCTTTAAATTTAGATTCTCGCCTCATGCTAAAACTAAATATTCAAGGACATGAATTTAATGGGCTACTGGATACAGGTGCAGACCTTAGCATTATCTCTTGTCAAGAATGGCCAAAACATTGGCCATTACAACAAGCCACTCAAACGCTTCGAGGCCTAGGAGTGGTGACTAATACCAATAGAAGTGCAATGGTATTAGATTGGAAGGATCCTGAAGGATGTGAAGGAACTATACAGCCATATGTATTGGATCATCTTCCCGTAAATTTATGGGGACGAGATGTCCTAGATCAATTAGGTTTGACATTAACAAATAATATCAATCAAAATGCACCCACTATTATGGCTAAACAAGGTTTTAGGAAAGGAAAAAGATTAGAAAAACAAGAAGGTATAGCAGCACCAAGACAAATAGATCAAGGAACAGACAGACATGGGTTGGATTTTCACAAAGGGCCACTGAGACAATAAAAATTACATGGAAATCAGAAAGACCAGTATGGGTTCCTCAGTGGCCCTTGACTAAAGAAAAGATACAAGTAGCCCATGATCTGGTCAAACAACAATTAGCGGAAGGACATATACAACCTTCTGTATCTCCCCATAATACTCCCATTTTTTGTCATCAAAAAGAAATCTGGTAAATGGAGATTATTGCAAGATTTAAGAGCCATTAATAATGAAATGGTCATTATGGGACCTGCTCAATTGGGGATTCCTCAATTGTCTGCTTTGCCAAAAACTTGGTATGTTTTAGTTATAGATATTAAAGATTGTTTTTTTTCAATTCCAATTCATCCTGAAGATAGTCCACGTTTTGCATTTACTATCCCTGCACTAAATCATGAAGGTCCTGATCAGAGATATGAATGGAAAGTACTCCCTCAAGGGATGGCTAACAGCCCAACTATGTGTCAAATTTATGTTAACAAAGTAATACAGCCACTTAGAAATCAAAATCCTGAACTACAAATATTTCATTATATGGATGATGTATTATTAGCACACAAAGCTAAAAACACGTTGCTAGAATGTTATGCCACACTTACAAACTTATTAAAAAATTATAATCTAGATATAGCAATAGATAAAGTACAATTAAATTTTCCAATTAATTATTTAGGAGTTCTATTATCCTCAACCATGGTCCGTCCACCAAAAATTCAAATATGAGTAGATCAACTCAAATCACTTAATGACTTTCAAAAGTTATTAGGAGACATAAATTGGATAAGGCCTTATCGAGGCATACCAACAGGAGAGTTGGGACCTTTATTTGATATCCTAAAAGGTCCATCAGATCCAAATTCACCCCGAATGTTAATGCCTGAAGCAAGAAAGGCATTAAAAATCATTGAAACATATATGGAAAATATGCATTTGGATAGAATTGATATGTTTGCCTTTATTATTTATTGTACTACCAACAAAATTTATTCCTACAGGAGTATTTTTGGCAAAAAGGTCCATTATTATGGATACATTTATCTTATTCTCCTAACACTATTCTTACTAGGTATCCTGAGGCTGTAGGACAATTAATACTCAAAGGAATAAAAGCAGCAAAGGGAGTGTTTGGAATTTCTCCCAATAAAATTATTACTCCATATACTATGAATCAAATTGATGAATTAGCTAATGAGTTAAATACTTGGGCAATAATCATGTGCAAATCTAATGTTTCATTTGATAACCACTTACCATCTAATCCTTTATTGTCTTTTTGGTCATTGCATCCTGTAATTTTTCCAAAAATGACAAGAAAAACACCTATCATGAATGCTCCAAATATATTCACTGATGGGTCAAATAATGGTACAGCAGCAATAGTTACACCTGATCAAACTTTTACATTTTTAGTACCCAAACAATCAGCTCAAAAGGTAGAGCTTAATATCGTATTACAAACTTTTGTGATGTTTAAAGATTCGGTATTTAATTTATTTTCTGATAGTCAGTATATAGTTAAATGCTATAATATCCCTTGAAGATGCTGGTAGGATTTCCCCTTCTTCTACTGTTTTCTCTTTGTTTTCCACTATACAAAGTCTAATCTGGGACAGAAAAGATCCATTCTTTATAGGACATATCAGGGCACATACAGGATTGCCTGGAGCCCTTAGTATGGGCAATGATTTAGCAGATAAAACTACACATGACATACATATTTTCTCTACACTAGAAGAAGCTATAAATTTTCATAAAAGATTCCATGTCAATGCTAATACTTTACAAAAGCATTTTAAAATAACTAAGGAACAAGCTAGACAAATAATAAAACAATGTCAAAATTGTGTGACCTTTTTACCACAAGTTAATCTTGGAGTCAATCCTAGAGGATTGATACCTAATCATATTTGGCAGATGGACCTATCACACTTGCCAGAATTTGGAAAATTAAAATATTTGCATGTTACAGTTGATACTTCTTCTGGATTTTTGATGGGCTCCCTTCATGCCGGAGAAAAAACTAAAGATGTTATAGCTCATTGCTTACAAAATTTTGCCACTGTGGGCATTCCAAAACAGTTAAAAACAGATAATGCCCCTGGTTATACGTCTACTTCTTTTAAACAATTTTGCTCATCATTTGGCATTACTCATATAACAGGAATCCCATACAATCCACAGGGACAAGGCATAGTTGAAAGAGCTCATCAAACTATTAAAATGTACTTATTAAAGCAAAAAGACGGAATTGGGAAGGGGTATATATTCCCCAAAGATAAACTTAAAATAACCCTTTTTACTCTAAACTTTTTAAATTTGGATTCATCAGGACTTAGTGCTGCAGAAAGGCATATGTGTCCAAAAAATGTACATAAGCCCAAGGTACTTTTGAAAGATATTCTAACAGGACAATGGAAAGGTCCTGACCCAGTAATTGTCTGGAGTCGGGGGTCTGTTTTTGTGTTTTCTCAGGAAGAACAACAGCCGATTTGGATTCCAGAGAGATTAACCAAGGTTCTGACCTAGTAATTGTCTGGAGTCGGGGGCCTGTTTATGTGTTTCCACAGGAAGAACAGTAGCCGATTTGGATTCCGGAGAGATTAACTAAAATCCTGACCCAGTGATTGTCTGGAGTCGGGGGTCTGTTTGTGTGTTTCCACAGGGAGAACAGCAGCCAATTTGGATTCCAGAGAGATTAACTAAAGCGATTTCTATAGACCAAAAAGAAGATGATTTAGCTCAAATCCATAATAGCTGATATCCAAAACTCCAATTTGGCTATCCTTACATCTGCGACAGAACCAGGATGCCTTTTTCAATATCTATTTTATTATTGCCCTTTCCCATATCATGAAGTTCTATTTTGTTTTTTTTGAGCTCATACTGACCTAGGTTAATATTTTGCTGATCAGTTCTATTTTTTTTTTTTGACTATAGAGTTTTTAAACATTGCAATAGAGATTTTACCTTTAAAAAGTTATAAGGCCTTTACTATTATGTTATGTGTTGTATGTATTATATTATGTGTGCACACTTGTGTTTTGTGTTATACGTTTGAACGTAAATATGTCCATATATCATATATGATGAGCACTCATGAAAAAAAGGATGCAAATATTTTTTTATTCACGTGATTTATTTATTTATTTATTTATTTTTAAAATTTTTTTTTTAAAGAAAGAGTGAGAAAGGAGAGAGAGAGAATTTTTTTTAATATTTATTTTTTAGTTCTCGGCGGACACAACATCTTTGTTGGTATGTGGTGCTGAGGATCGAACCCAGGCCGCACGCATGCCAGGCGAGTGTGCTACCAATTGAGCCACATCCCCAGGCCTATTCACGTGATTTAAATGGTTTAATTTAAATTGGGTAAATAACTGTTAAGAATTGTTTTAATATGTAAACAAAAAAGGAGGTTAACAGATCTGTTTGTTTACTTTCACCTTTCCTTTTCATTATATTTAATAATTCTCTTCAAGATAATGTAAATTGTTAAGAAAATTGTTTTCTTTTAGTGCCTTCTGGAATGTTACATAATTTTTTCTTTAGCCATTATTGCCAGAATTCCTATCTTCATCCTAGTGCCAGTGAAGACAAAGATAAAACTAATCTACAGCTTCTGCAATAGCCATCACTGAACTGCTTGCAGAACTTGCCTAGACTATGTGTCACTTGTATGCATTGTGAACTCACTTGTATGCATTGTGAACTATCTGTTAGTGCATCAACTTGTGGTAGTGTTGGGGTATTTTTGCTGATGGTGTCATTGGTGGTACAATTTTTCCAACAAGAGGCGTCAATTGGCTTGGTGTATCTTCCTCCTTTCTGCTTGTCATGATCATTCAGCTAAAATTTGGGGGCCAACAGAGGTGAGGCAAAAAACCTCACCCCCCCGCTGGTACAAAGACCTCTCCACAGGTGTGGCTGTATACTGGACCGGTAGTCAATGATGGGTAAGATCCAATTACAATGGTACCAACCTAAGACAGGAGGCTGACGCCCTGAGGTCAGCTCATCCGAAGACGGGTAAGGACTATATGTAGTATTGGACAACCTAAGGCAGGCAGGGTCCCTAAGCCACATACTTGTTGTTTAAACAGAGAGGGGGAGATGTTGAGAGCCACAGCCAAAGGGGCCCCAGCAAACTTCCAGCTGCCAGCAAACTTCCAGCTGCAGGCTGATGATTGGCTCACAGCGGCCCCAGCAACATCTAGCTGATTGGCTCCTCTGCGGTGATGTTCATTGGGCTGTTTCCCTGCCCTTCAGACTGCCAGCTGATGATTGGCTCACAGTGGCCCCAGCAACATCTAGCTGATTGGTTCCTCCACGGAGCTGCTCATTGGGGGACTTCTTTGGCTCCGCCCACGCAACCCAGCCAATCGGCCTCAAGAGCAGGAGGATTGTGGGAGGTTGAGAGGCTGGTGTGGGGGTGAGAGGCTTGTGGAAGCCGGTGATGGCAGTTGGGCTCTGAGGGTTTTTTCCCTGAGGAGCTGTTTTGTTTGGCGTTTGTAGTTCTAAAAATAAAGTTAGTTTCTTTTGACAAGTGGCTCCTGAATTGTGCCTAGCCAGACTTCGGCACGTCCCTCTAATTTTCACTTTAAAACTAGAAAAAGGGGGATGACAGGATTCGTCGGGGTGCTTTTCTGCCCAGGTATCTAGTATGAATGAGCTGGCACTGGGGTGGGCAGCAGAGTCTCAGTCCTCTCCTCCCACTCCAAATCCCCCTCCAGGGAAACCCCTGTGTCTCAGCTGTTGTGCTGCCCTTGCTGCCAGAGGACAGCCCCACCTCAACCCCAAGCCCTCTGTGGCTGTCCTGGCATGGGAAAGCTGGTCATAGCAGGGCTACCTGACATCTGTCTGGGTCTCACCTTCCTACTCGATTCTTTGAAGAAGCCAGAGTCCAAAGCTGTATGCACCCAAGCAGCCAGGAAGAAGATCTGGGGCAGAGTTGGGTCCACTTCTCACCATATTTCTTGTTCTGGGTCCCAAGGGCGAATGAATCATGAGGATGAGGGACTTAGGCCTGGGATTGTCACTGTCCTGGAAATGAGTTTTTGAGAGGTCTGTGCAGGAGCCCAGATCACATCTGCAACCCACGTGGCCTGGGACTTGATCCCCAGTTCAAGACCTGTGTGTGTCCCTCCCCTTGGCAGGAGCAGCCTGTTAGAGTCTGTAAACAAGTCAGGATAGTGCCTGGCATTTTGCCAGGGGGAGTGGTTTGTGAGGTGGCACCAGGGAGCCATTAAGTGTGGAGATTTCTTATTGGTTGACTGCTGTATCTAGTTTATGTTAATTAAGATAAGCTGTGTGGAATGTATAAATACCTCTGTTAAATACCTCTGTTGTCCTACAATAAAAGGCTCCCACTCCTGCTGTATCAATCTACACAAGTTGCTCATCACCCCCCACCCCCCACCTCCCCTACCCCCATTATTTTGCTGCAGCCGGACTACGGCAGCATCCTCCAGAACTCAGCCTTCACATGGGAGGAAAATGGCATGTCTGTCATTGCTTCCCCACTCATTGTCCTCATGACACCCGACTCTTCTGTTAAACATGAGGTCCTCTTTCAGGTGCCAAATCAGCTTGCATTTTCAGCTGACCCTGGAATGGTTCATATAGGTAAGAATGTGAAAGGAGCAGACAGGTTGCCTTTACGTCCCAGGGAGGCTACAAGGTTGGATCACCTAACATTGTGTGGACTCTACAGGCTTTTGTGTCTCCTGGACTGTGTTTTGGGTTTTTTCAACAGCAAACCCAAACAAACCCAGAATAACCAAATTCTAAACTCTAATTGACTTCAAACTAAGAACTTTCCATCTCATTAATGAAATATTTTGCTTTGTGCCAGGTGTGGTGGTGATGCCTTAATCCTAGCCTCTAGGGAGGCTGAGGCAGGAGGATCAAGAGTGTACAGGCAGCCCCAGCAAACTCAATATGCTAAGCTACTCAGAGAGACCCTGGCTCTAAATAAAATACAAAATGAGGCTGAGGATGTGACTCACTGAGTGCACCTGAGTTCAATCCCTGGCACCCCCATCTCCCCCTGCAAAAAAAGCCAACTGTTTCTTCTGATTGGCAGAATCCCAGTCTCTGGGACAGTAGTCATTGTGCTGCTCTTTTGCTAGCAAATCCATTTTTTCCCCTGTAATCTCACAGCTGCGCTCTCATTATTGAATTGGCATTGGGAAAGAAGACGGAGCATTCAGGAACTCCTTAACCTCATGTGTCCATGTCTCACAGCTGTTATTTCTCAATAAATTGTGGTTTTGAAACATTTTGCCTGATGTTGGGGAGGTAGTATAGTAGAGCTCACTCATGGTGTCTGTTTTCATGGTGTAGGACTCACATCCTATTATTTTCTTTATTTAAATTTTTAAAAATGTGTTATTTTTAAAGAGAGAGAGAAAGAGAATTTCAACATTTATTTTTTTTTAGTTTTCAGCAGACACAACACCTTTGTTTGTATGTGGTGCTGAGGATCGAAACCCAGTCCACACACATGCCAGGAGAGTGCGCTACCACTTGAGCCACATCCCAAGCCCTTATCTTATTTTCAGACTCTTTATCCATTTGTACCCCAGCAGTAACCCCTGCACATAGCACAGAATTGGAACTTGTTTTCATTCTGACTGCTGAACTCTACCTTAGGATAGGATTGTCCAGTCAATTGCCATATAATGTCACTGTTGATGTAGTTTGATTTATGTCTGCCCTTTTACACTCTTTCATTTTCTTATGTCTTTTTTTCCCTGTGTTCCTCTTCAGGGTGTTATTTATTTTAACTGGCCATTGAGCCCAGTGGTGCTGTAACACTGAACTACATTCCCTGCCTCTTTGAAGTTGTATTTTGAGAGGGTGCAGCTACGTTTCAGAGGCTGGCCTAGAATTTTTGACCTCCCCTGGCATGGTTTGCACCACCATCCCAGGATACTGCTCTAGTTTTGTTTTGTTGTTGTAGTTGTTGTTTTCTAAGAAAGAATGCATTCAATCATTTTTTTCAGTTTTTTAATGTATTGGCCTGGAGATATGGTTAAGTGTGAGAAATTTGCTCCCTTGGCCAAACCCAAAGATGGCCTTGTTAGAGACCTGGCACTGTAAAACCACAACACAAGGAAAAGACCACAGCCTCCGATTTGTATGAAATTAAAGCAAACTTATATTTATGTTCCCAGGAGCTGGCCATGTCTGTCTCTCCCCAACCCCAGGCTAAAGATACCCCAGCTCTCTAGGAACACAATTTTATAGCACAAAAGTTGTAAAATGGGATGTCTTGAGAACTTACAGATCACAGGATTGGACAAGCCTAATACAAAGGCAGATACAAATTTAATAATCAACATGGCTTAACATTTCAAGGTAGAGAATAAATTCAGATCTCAACCTCAGAATATATGATGTGCCACTGAGGTTTCACAGAGATTTGGTATTTGGTCAGTGGGAGGCAGTCTTTATTAAGAACCACAAAGGTTCTAGAGAGGATTGTTATCTGGTCACGGAAAGCCAGGCATAGGTGAGTAGAAGCCCTGGGTAGGGATTCCAAACAAGTTTAGAAATTGCAGCATAGTAAAACAGAAATTAACTTTTCCTGAGTTGATGATGAGATGGCTCCTAATCTTAAAATGGAATTAGGCTGGGGTCATCAGAGTTTTATTCTCAAATTTATCACATTTATGCTCCCACCCACGTTATTTGTACCACAATAAAAAGGGGGCTGGGAGTGTTCCTCAGGATTACTATGCTCCTGCCATGGATTCAATGCCCAGCCCAGAGGGTGAAAAAAAAGCACCTGGGGTTGTGTCCTCAGTCTTCAAAAGGTATGTGGCCACTATTCCACATTTGTGAAAATATGACTGTGCATTTGTTATCCCCCCCCACCCCGACATTGTCCATGTGTGATATTCCTAGGTAGTGTAAGGGTCTGGCGGAACGTCGGAGAAAGAGACCACACAAGAGACTGGCTCCATGCAATTGGCAAAAGGGGATTTATTGGGGATCCATTCCAGCGCGCTGAGACTCTGTGCCCACTCAAGAAGGGAGAGCAGCCCAGAGCCCAGAGCAAAGGTCAAGCAGAGCTTAAGTACACTTTTTGGGGAGGGCAGGGGGCTTTGCATACATCAGAACAAATCATCATGAGGCACGGGAAAATTGAACAACAACTCTGAGACGTGATTGGCACATTCATTGGCAGAAACAGGTCGGGCGGAGGTGATTGGTCATTCCTAAGTGGGGTACACATTCAAACTGATTGGTTCGGGCCCTGTGACAAACTGCACAGGGCCCTAGGCTAAATGGCCAGTAGGGCGTTGTCTTAACTATCTCAGGAATCTGGGTGTAACAGAGGAACTCAATAATACCTAATTTTAATTCAAGCCTTCCAGCTTAGAAACTTTACCCTTTCAGTAGAATGACTTTGGGCCAGTGTGCAGGATGTGAAAGACTTCACCAAGTCCAACTTAAGAGAAAAGAATAGAATTGTATTTACTTTCCAGGAAGGGGTAGATACTGAAGCCAGAAATAGACAGGCAGTCCTTACAGATACGTAAATGGAATCAGGCCAGATCAAGGAGGCCAATTTTGAGTGAGTCTGGCAAGTTGGAGACTGTCCCTGAGGGATTAAAATGTAAATTTCTTCAGTCTTTCCTCCACTCTGATGAAGAACCTGCCCTTGTTCCAACCTGTGGCCAAGGTAGCCTCTCCAGGAATTTCCCCCTCCCTACAGGGAGCTATAAGGTTGTTCCTGTGTCCTTGTCTACTCCACCCTGCCCTTGCCCCTTCAGCCCACCTGTTTCTCACCTTTGAGCCAACCCACAGAGCACTCCTGGGCCCAATCAAGTATGCAGGAAGGAGAAAGATAAGCAGAAAAGTAATGGAGAACCAAGAAACCCCAGGACTCATTAAAAGACAAAACACCTGGCTTCTGGGGATACCAGGGTACCAGCTGTGGCCTCCTTCTCCCTTGTGGGAAAAGTCTATGTTACTTCTTTTTAATAAACCTCCCCAGTACCCAGTGGTATCAATGCCACAGGCCATATGTGCCCCAAGTGGGGTTTCATATGCAGGCTTTATGGGCCCAGCTGAGCAGGGTTATTGTTTCTTTCTGGTTTAACTATCAGTTGAAACCCAGGAAGTGAGAGCCCTGGGTCAGCAGCTAGGGATTTGGTGCTTACCAGGCAGGAGCAGGTGGGCTTGTGGCTTTTCTTCAAAATGTTGGTGCCTCTGAACCACTGACATGGAACGAACGCAAGGAAGGGGGGCCCTTCCTGAGAGGTCAGTTCAGGTCAGCCTGTGCAGTGGGGTGAAGTGTGTTGAGGGGGCATGTGACCATGAGCTCACAGACATTTAAAGAGACCCATAGATTCCTGAAACCACAGATGACACCAAACTTACATACAGTGTGCCCTCTACACACATGCCTTTGACTGACTGCCCTTTCTATAAAACCTGAGAGTCCTAGACAGCCCTGAAGAGACAGCTAAGGACATGGTGCCCTGGTCTTCCTGGTGTAGCTTCACTGATCAAAGTTCCTTTTCTGCTTTTCATCATGACCTTTTCTGTTTGGATTTGGGGTAAAAAGATGACCTGATGGGTGGGGTCACCAGAGTCAGGTCGCTTCCTACAACTCCCTAATAGTGGAAATTAGACAATGGACATTAAGCACAAAGCAGCCATTTTATTTCCAGTGCACATTGCTGCCTTGGAGGATCCACTCCCCTTTCCGTTTTCTCCTGTTCTCCTAGGGACAGAACACTGGGCCAAATCACCAACACCAATTGCTTACTTTCTTAGCTCAGGCTATCTCCTGAAATGATCAGGGGGCAGAAGGTTTTGAGAATTACAGAAATAATTGTCAAACTGTTTTTATTTTTAGATATTGAAGCCAGATTTAAAGTTAGGAAGTCAGTGTAGTTAGGTAAATCGAGTCTAACATCCAGTGAAATCTAAAATGGAGGCCATGCTGGGAATGACTCAGGGAAAACACAGGACAACTCATGGAATGTGAATGAAGTCCCGAAAAGGCCCTAGGCCAAAGTCCACCTGGAAGAAGTGTTAACCAACAGCCCCAACAGATTTGGAGATAGCCCATCCCAGAGAAGTGATAATCCCATCCCAAAAGGTGATAATTATGTCCACCTGTGTCCCACCCCTCGGGCCCTCCAACCTACATTCCATCATCAAAACTATAAAAAGAGGAACACATTTGCCTGATAACTGGATTCCACCTCCTGGGTTCCCTTCTTCCTCCGGGAGAAGTCTTTTCTGCTGTCCTTTAATAAACTCCTATCTCTACTCTGACCTTGCCTCGACGTGCTTCTTTGGTGTTATTCTTCAACATCGGGGAAGCAAGGGCTCGTCACCGGTCGACAGCGGTAACAATATCACACATGTGTGATATATGTGCCATTTTTAAATATTGTTTCAAAAATTTTGAGACTGTCTTGCTAAGTTGTCTGAGGTCACACCAGGTGATACTATATATGTATATAGGTATCTTTTTCTTTGAGGTTCTATGGAATAATCCCTGTGGGGCTCCACCTCTGAGCTACATCCCCAACCCTCTTTCTTTCTTTCTTTCTTTATTTATTTTTAGCTAGGATCTCCCTGGCAGGTCCTAAATAAGGGTTAATGAAGTAGCTCCCAGTACAACAGGGAGTAGCTAGTCAAACCACCCTAGGCTGTTCCTGCCCAAATCTCAGCTCCCAGCCCCACCAGTACCCCAGTTTCCCACCCTTTGGCCTTCCCAACTACAGCCCCCATCGTGTGCACAATAAAGAGAAATAAAGGACAGGAATGTGGAGGACAAAAGACAACTTTAGGTATAAAAGGGAGAAGATCTCCCTTTTCCAGGGATTCCTACCTTCAGATCCCCTTCTTCCTGGGGGTGGGGGTGAATCTTTTCTGCTCTTCCTTAATTGAGCCTTCCACTTTCCACTCTCCACGTGCTTCTCTGTGTTATACTTCAGCATTTGGGGAAGCAAGGACCCGTCACAGTAAACACGGTTAACAGTGTAGATCCTGACCTGAACCTTGGGCTCCTCCTGCCTCAACCTCCTTAAGTAACTTTTTTTAAATTGCTCTTTTTTTCTGTGGTGGAGTTCACACCCAGGGCATCACCCATGCTGGGAAAGCAGTCTCCCAGAGCCATAGCTCAATCCCATCCTCACCAAGTTCCAAGCAAAGGCTTCTAACTGGGATTTTTTTCCAGCCCAGCAAAGGCACCCCACCTGAAAAGGACTGGGACCAAGGATCTGTCACTCTAGGGAGTTTTAGGAAGTGATTGGATAACATTAGCTGTCAGTCATAAGGCAGAGGAGTTCCTGGAGGAGGCCCATTACGGATGCTGGGGTCGAGCTGTCCAATCAGGTTCGTGAACAGAGCGGAAGGGCGGGCTTTTGCAATCTCGCGGGCTTTTTCTTTCTCACCAACTCAGCTCCTCCCTTTCCGCCCCCATGTGCTCTACTCAAAAGGCCAAGGTGACTCTGAGCATCCTATGTCCCCGAGATCTCTGGTGCCTGGAAGTTCCTGGAGAGAACACCAGGTCCCCAAGGAAGACAAAAATGGTGGGTATGTGACCAGGGCTGAAGGTACGCGGTGGTCAGCACCTGCCTTGGGGCCCCGCAAACGGGTGAGCTGCAGAGCGTGGGGAATCGCTTCTGGAGGTTGCCCTGGGTCTCTGTGTCCTAGTCCTGGCGGTTGGGCTGGATGGTAGAACCTTGAAGTCACCTCCTGGCGGCTGACCCTAAGCCTCCGTCCACTTGTCCCGCGGGGTGAGCTGGGTGCTGGGTGCCAGAGGTTGGTGCAGAGGGTCCAGCCTCATCCTCCATGGCGGATGGCCCTGCGCTTCTGCTCTCTGGGCCTGAGGGCTGGGCTGGTCCCTAAGGTCAGCTGTGGAGCATGAGGTCCAGTTCCACTGGCAGGTGCCCTTGGGCCCTGTCCCTTGGCTTCCATTGTGGAACAGTGGCTCAGGTCCCTGGCTTCCCCTCCCCTCCCTGCTGGTGGCCCGCCCCCACTCATCCAAACGTGTAGGAAGCAGGATCCCAAATCTTTTCCCTGTTCAGAGTCTCTGAAGGCTGCTGTAGGTCCTTCATTTGCAGTTGCCTGCTGCGTTCTAAAATGCCATCTTCCTCTCCACTTCCCATCACTCTCAAATGTCTGGTCTTCCTCCTAAGTTTCAAATGAACACAGTCTATTAATTTTCACTTTTCCTCTAATAATATATTGAAAGAATGTTTTGTTTTTGTAATGGGGATCAAAACTAGAGAAGCTTTATCAGTGAAATCCTCAGGCGTACCAACCCCCAATTAAAAAAAAAATAAATGAGATCCTATCTCAGTTGTTTTGGACACTGCCCTCCAACTTGTGACCCTCTTGCCTCAGCCTCCTGAGTCCATGGAATTACAGGCCTGTGTCACTGTCCCTGGCAAGAATAACACTTTTGTTTTGTTTCTGAATATCATACTTGAGGGGAAAGAATAGTCACTTGACACATCCTGTGTTCTGGTAAAATAGCTCCTCTAAATGAAATAAGGCAGTGGGTTATTGGTACTAGGGATATAGAATCTTGGTGTACATCCCCAGCCCTTTTTTGTTTCATTGTTTGTTTGTTTTTGGCAGAAGTTATTTATTCATTTTACTTGGTTTTTACTACTTATCCATGACAGTAAAATGCATTTTGACACATCATACATGAATAGTGTAACTTCTCTTTTTTTTCTGGTTGTACCTAATTCATACTGGTCATGTGGTCATATATACAAATAGGATAATAATGTCTGATTTATTTTCTTGCCCTTCACATGCAGCTCTCTTAAATTTTATTTTCAGACAGGATCTGGCTTTGTTGTCCAGCCTCACCTGGAATATCTGATCCTCCTGCCTCAGCTTCTCAAGCTGTTGGAATTAAAGGCATTGGTCATCATACTTGAGGAAAATAGTTTATCTTGACCCAAATATTAATGACCATCCTCAGGAACATGGATTTAACTTATCCTGAATGATGTATGTGTCCTACTCTGGAAGAGATTACATTTTTTTTTTTAGATAACAGGGATTGAACCCAGGGGTACTGAAACACTGAGCCATATCCACAGCCTTTTTTATATTTTATTTTGAGACATGATCTCACTACAGTCCTTAGGGCCTCACAAAGTTGCTAAGACTGACTTTGAATTTTGCAGTTCTCTTGGCCCAGTCTCTCAAGCTGCTGGGATTACAGTTGTGCCCCACTGTGCATGGCTGACAAGGTTTGTAAAAATGTTATGTATGAGTATATTAACTAATTGCATTGGTAGGATCATCAGATGGGTGTCTACAGTAAAAAAAGGGGGGGGGAATTTCTTCAGTTATTACATTGTTAGCTTTGGAAGATGGTGATTATATGTCAGGTAAGTTTGAGAAGTTTGTTTTGAGAATTTTGGACTAATACAGAAATTAAGGTAATTGGCTTTAAAGGGCTTAAGATTACCCAAGAGAATTTTTGCCATCCATCCAGAACCCCATCTTACTACCCTCATGGTGTTCTAGTTCCCCAAAGTCAGGTGGTCTGAAGGTTCATTGATATAGAGCAAGTTCCTAGAGAACTTCATTTCACACCTGCAAATTTCCTGTGCTTCTCTTTTTATCTTTCTTAGGTATAGACAGCATATCAGATTTCTCAGGCACTTTTTCTTTGGATACCTTGCAGAGTCCTATGTCCCCAGCCACTATCCTTTCCTGGGTTGCCACCATGTGCCCACAGCTGTCCTGTGCCCTGCATGGTATAAGGAAATTTAGGCCCTGGGTCAGCTCCTCTTACACAACAGCCTAAGTTGTGAGGTACAGCCTCTTGGGGGCTCACCTGAGGTCTTGGGGCTAAGGAATCTCCTGGAACAAGCCTCATCTAGACAGCTAACTTCATGGGACCTTGTTTTCCCCAAGCCCTGTCCTCACTCCTTGGAGACAGGTGTTCAGTCAGCCTGTGGATGCTGGTGCTAAGGGGCCAGGTCACCATTGATTCCTGACCCTTGCATTCTCTCACAGTGTGAAAGAGCAAAAGCTCACAGAGGATAAGATCTACACACCCCAGTGCAGTGCTGTGCAAACCTGAAAAGCCTCATAAGCTGGTGTCATGGTTCAGGTCTCCTGGGAGAGTGATCAAGGAGTGTTTCAGTGGGTATGACAAGGTGTGAGGATATCGCAACTGGCAGGGGGAACTTCCCTGCCTCTTGAGCCGGATATGTTTGCTCCCTCAGCACCAGCCATCTGTGGTTATCACTGTGAAATGATCGGCTCACTTATCTGAGGCCCAAGTTTATTTATTCAGAACCAAATATGATGAAATATTAGGAAAGAGGGAAGAAACAAGTGGATTTAAGAAGCCTAATTACATTTCTTTTTTTTAAGAGAGAGAGAGAATTTTTTAATATTTATTTTTTAGTTTTCGGCGGACACAACATCTTTGTATGTGTATGCTGAGGATCGAACCCGGGCCGAATGCATGCCAGGAGAGCGCGCTACCACTTGAGCCACATCCCCAGCCCACAAATTACATTTCGATTTGGTAAACATCCTAGTTTATGGCAAAGTGCAGAGCTGAACTTCTTGCTTCTCCAGAGGCTGAGGCAGGAGGATTTAAAGTTTGAGGACAGCTTTAACAACTTAGCCAGACCCTTTGCAACTTGGTGAGACTTCAAATACTGGGGATGTGGTTCAGTGGTCAACTGCCTCTGGGTTCAATCCAAGGTATCAAAAACAAAAAAAAATGTCCCTTATCCTTGGGCCACCCCTTTGGGAGCTGGACTGTTAGCTTATGAAATTTGGGAGTTACATGAATACTCTGTGTACTCTCACCGTGATCACAACAAGATTTTGACTGATCTGAAATATGGTGTCCTATTTCCATTATTAGAAATAGTTTTTTTTTTTTAAAGTTCACCAAGAAGCATAGCACAACTGTCCCTGGATTTCACAGATTTATTAAAATGCTCAGGGGGTTTTCAAAGAGTGTAGATCATGGGAAAGTTCAGTCTCCTTAATCTCCTTGGTAAGAAATTATATTGTCTTTGTATTAATTTCATTGTATTTTATGCCTCTCATTTTGTAACTTTCCTATTATAATAATTTTTTGTCATTCATATGATGTAGTTTAGTAGAGTTATATTGTGTGTGTGTGTGTGTGTGTGTGTGTGTGTGTGTGTGTGTGTGAATGAGAGTGTGTGTGTTTGTGTCCTGCTTCAGATTGAACCCAGGGCCTCATGCATGCTTGGCAAATGCTCTACTGTTGAGCTATTTCCCAGCCCAAGAACGTGGACAATTATTGATTTATTTACTTATGTATTAAGTGGTGGGATTTAAGCCAGGGACTTGCTCCTGCTTGTTGTCATTCAAAAAATACTTTCAAGTTGCTGAAAGCATTTTTTGATGGTGGGTGTGTGTTTCCCTAGGGATTAAACCCAGAGGCACTTGACCACTGAGCACATCTCCAGCATTTCTTATTTTTATTTTTTAATTTATTTTAAATTTTGTTATAGTTTGAGATGGACAGAATACTTTAATTGTGTTGATTTTTTTGTGGCTCTAAGTTTCAAACCAAGTGCCTCAAACATGCTAGAAATGTGCTCTGTCACTGAGTGACAGCCTCTTTTCCTGATTGTAATTTTTGATGAAGACCAAGTCTGACTGTGTTCCTGATTGTTTTGCTCCATTGCTGAGGCTGGCTTCAGTCTTGTCATCTTCCTTCCCTGACTTTTCTAGTTGCAAAATTTAAAGTAGACTCCACCAAACCAGGAGTTATAATGACTTTTAAAGATAACTCACCCATTTCTCTCAAAATGGAAACAGTATTGAAAATCAGTTTCCTTGCTTTTCTTTATAGTTTTGAAATTTGCATATATAACTCTTCCTCTTTCCTTTACTCTTGCATTATTATGGAAAAGGTATTCAGTATGTAATATTGTTTCTTCTATATATATTTGTGAATCTTCCATGGTGTGGTAGTTGATTCATTTTTTATTGAATTTATTTTTCAGAGCAATTGTAGTCTTATATAGTACATTTTTTTAGGGTTCTCCATTGGAATAGAATCAACAGGAAGAATGAATACAAAAAGAGGATTTGTTAGATGTCCTAGGTGACTAGAAGCTGGGGAGTCCTCTGTGGCAGTCTGCTGGCTGGGGAGCTGGAGAAGTAGTAGCTGTGCCGCCCAAGATGCTGAAGCCTCTGAACAAGAGGGATCAATGGTGCTACCCTAGTCTGAGATCTAATGCTTCTGGAAACTCCCTGGAGAATCACTGGCAGAATCAGCTTTGGAAGAGTAAAGAAGGAATTGTTGATATCCCCAGGCAATCACAGCAGCAGTGGAAAACTCTGTATAGAATCCAGCTTGCATCTGCAGCTGCTACCATGTTCTTGCAACTTTTATTCCATGCAAGCCACCATCCTATTTAGATGACATTACCCACACATAGGGAGGTTTTCTAGTTTGCTAACCCACATGCCAATCACTCCTAGACACAGCCTCATGGACACACCCAGAAGCCTATTAATCATTAGTGTCTCTTAATTCCATCAAAGTGAACATTCGAGTGAACCATCACCCATAGTATCATACACGTCTTCTCTTTAGCTTATAGTCTCCAGTGTTTTCAACATCTTGTACTTGGTATGCAATTCTTTTTATTTATTTTTAGATTCAGTTAAGTAATGTTTGTGGAGGTATTTTGCATTTATGGTCATGAGAGTAATTCATAGCTTCCTCATTTTATCAAGTTAATTTTGATAATAATGTAACATATGCCTCCAAAGGAATTAGAAGGTGTTTTCTCTGCTTCTGCATTTTCAAAAGAAATGTAGAAAATTGGTGGCAGTTCTGGAGTGTCTGGTGGCAGCCTGTAGGATGTCTAAAAGTCCTACATTTCACTTTTTTGATGGTAATGAGTTATTGAGTCAGTTTCTTCAGTAGGCACAGGCTCATGTGTTTTGTGTATTTGTCCTTCTGTGTACATTGTAGGAGATGGTCTCTCTAAATTATTGGGCCACTTCCTCTAAGTTATCAGATTTGTGTCAAGTGCATGTTCATGATATTGTTGAAGAGCCCATGGATGGTAATGGTGGCTATTTTAACTCTAATGGGTAGTTTCTGTGTCTTTGGGTTTCTTATTTGTTGAATGTTATTGTATTTCTCATACCTTTCTTCTATTTATTTACTTTGATGTGCTGGTATGGATTCAACCCAGTGTCTCACTGGTGCTAGGCAAGCTCTCTACACTGAGCCATAAATTCACTCCTGTCCTCTGTTTCCTTAGCCACATATTAGTTTGTCAGAGATGGTGATGTTCATGCAGAACTTGGTTTTGCTGACTGCTGATTTCTCTTTTTTAATTGTTTTATCTTAATTTTTCAAAATTGTTCATAGATCTTTATTTATTTATATGTGGTGCTGAGAATGAAACCCGGTACCTCACACATGCAAGGAGAGTGAGCTACAGCTTAGCCCCAGCACCAGCCCCTGCTGATTTCTTGATTGTGGTTTCACCAACACCCCCTCTTACCGGCCTGTGCTTAATGAATACTTACCTTGCTCTTTTTTCTCTCCTTTCCTGAAGTATAAGGGCCAATGATTGCTTTCATCTCTTCTTTTCTGGAATGTGCTTTGGATACTGTAGAGACCCCCAGTGTACCATCTGTGCTGGTTTTTCATGTTGGACTTTTATATTTCATTTTTCTCAACATGGTCACATTTGCCCTTAAGTCACCTCTTCCTCCTGGGTCTGTTCAGAGCCTTGTGTTGCATCTCCCATTGCTTAAAGGTTTTCCAGCTGCTTCTGATCTGATTTCTGCTTTAACTCCTATGTTCTTTGAGCCTCCTTGGGATTTCACTGGCATTGCACACTTGTTGAGGTGAGGCTCATGGCTCAGGATGTGGCCTGTTCTGGGTGGTGGTACTGTGATCCTGAGAAGGCTGTGTTTTACTTGGACTAATGGCCAGGGAAGCCCTCCTGTCTGTTGCTCTGCTACGTGATCACAGACCCAGCAGTGTTGTGGTGAGGTCTCCCAGTGTAGCAGTTTATTCTTCCTTGTCCTGGGGACTTTTGTATGTCTCTGCCTGATGTATTTTGACTTTTTCTCAGGTGCATGCTACTAACAATTCAAGACAGTTACTTGAAAATTCAGCCTAGCGGCCCCACATTTTTTTAATCCTAGCAGTTCAGGACTCATAGGCAGGAGGATCACATCTTCAAAGGAAGGTTCATCAAGTTAGGCACTGAACGACTTAGAGAAATTCTCCCAAAAATAGAAATAATTAAAAATAAAATAGGGCAGTGAATGTGGCTTATTTGTTATGCACCCTTTGGTTCAATCCTTGGTACAAAATATAAATAAATGAATAAATGAATAGAAAAATAATTTATCCCAGGGATTCTGGAGTCTTATCTTACTCAGGCATGGTCAATCTCACGTCTGTTATTTTCCATTCATGAGTTATGTTTTGCTGTACCTCAGTATTCTTTGTATATTTTTTTAAGTGAATGAAATATGTTTCTTGGGGCTGGGGTTGTGGCTCAGTGGTAGAGTGCTTGCCTATCCCGCATGAGGCACTGGGTTTGATTCTCAACACACATACAACCGAAAAAGGTTCCATCAAGAATTAGAAAATTAAAAAAAAGAAAATGTGTTTCTTCCTTTTTTCCTATTCTGTGGTTTCTGTTTGTTGAAGGCTTCATGCCTTTGCCTAGAGACTAGGTGTCTGAGCTATGTTTAGCAAATTATTTGTATTCAGCTCCTTTGAAAAATTTCCCTGAATGCTAGATCATCCAACAAAGTAAAAACTGTAGCCATTTCAGAGCTGATAGGCGGTGGATTTGCAGACTGACACCCAGCAGCTGTGCTGTCTGACATTTCACCATGAGGGCTGTCCACAGCTGCAGGTACCTATAATGCAGTAGCAGATGCAGCCAACAAAGTAGCAGAGAAAGAACAATCCCTCTTCAGGCTGAGCATAGTAAAAGTCCCAAATGTGTATGAGTCTTTAGGCCATTGGCAAGCTTGTTCCCATATAAGAAATAAAAAAATTCACTCTCCAATATATTGCCCCAATTTTTTTTCCTGAATGTCCTCAAAAGCTCTGATGTTCTCTGGGCTCACACTTTGGGAATTATTTTTCTGGGCTGTAGTGCCACTAATAGACTGTTGATGCCAGATCTCAGTGTCCCTTGGCCTCATTTTTCTGTATACCAGAAATTAGAGAATAACAGTAGAAACAGCAAAACCTCACTTGTCTGGTTTTTGTGAGTAGTTGTGCTGGGGCCTGTGCTTTAACACACAGTGGTGCTATTTAAAACTCTCCTATGTCTTTGCACTGCAGATCCCCACCTGGAGAGCATCCAGTGCTGAGCATGTGGGTCATGGTCCTCTTTAATGTTTTCTCCTAGTCTGTGTGAACTTCCTTCTTTCATCAGTATATCTCGGTGGTTTTATTTGGGGGGCATACTGTGGAGTAAATCCTCGGGTGCTTAACCACTGACCCAAATCCGCAGCACCTTCCCCCTTAACTTTTATTTTTGTTAACTTTCATTCAGGATTTTGCCAACCTGCTTAGGGCCTATCTAAGTTTCTAAGGCTGGCATTGAACTTGAGAATGTCCTGCCTCAGCTTCCTAAACCGGGGTGTTTTTAAAACCTGAGTTTTAAAAGAAACTCTCTGACGCTTTCTTGGTCAAATTTTAGGTGATGGTTGAGTGGGTAGACAATAGTGTGCTTTCTTGCTATTTGCATCCTGTTTGTTTACTTAAATTCTTTTAAGGAATTTCTGCCTATTTTTTATAGTGATTACTCTGATGTAGAAGAGTGAGAGTTGGTTTTAGGTGTTAATATATTTCCATGGTTGAGCTGGGGTTGTGGCTCAGTGGTAGAACACTCACCTAGTACATGTGAGGCCATGCATCAATCCTCAGTACCACATTGAAAAATCAATAAATGAATAAATAAAGGCATTGAGTTCAATTACAATTAAAAAATGAAACATTTAAAAAATATACATTTTCATTGTAATTTTAGTATGAATTGCCCAAAACGGAAGAAGATGTGCTGTGTGTAGTCTGGAGTCATAGAGGGTCAGGCTGAAGGGATCATGAAGGTCAAACCATGGTTGCTGCACTGCACTCTTCCATATGACTGCTTCACGGAGCTGTTGGGAACCTTTCAGGGCTTTGGGGCATGATGACATTGTTGTTCTGATGGTTTGGCTTGGTTTCCACTTCTGTTCTATTTCATGGCTGTACTGAGATGATTCCAGGCTCCCTGTTGTGTCATTTTGCTATGAGTGTTGAATTGTTTTTCTTCTTATCATTAGGGGATTGTATAACATGTTCTTCTACAAATCTAAATTTCCACAGGTGCAATGGTGCATGATTGTATTCCTAGCAGCCTTGGAGGATGAGGCAGAAGAATTATAAATTTAAATGCTACCCTCAGCCTCTCACAAGGCCCTGAGGAAGTTTTTGAGTACTGTGTCAAAATGGCATATGTGCTGGGGATGTGGCTCGGGCATTAAGTGCCCTATAAATAAATAAAATAACATTTCTTGTAAGCTCATTAAATATGTTTTAGTGTTTTACATTTGAATGTATAGTAAATGGATTTTTGTCTACAGAATTGAGGATATAGTGCCTTTGGCCGCCCAGATTCCAGTTTGTCTGGATCATCATTGTGATCTGTATCCAAGACACCTGCTCTCACTCATCTTTCCATGCTGTGAAGGCCAGCCCCCTGAAGCCTTCCTCATGGTCTCTTGCTCACCTCTGCTGATACTGTGCTGCTTAGGATATCACGTGATTTAAGTCCTTGAGAATGGTTGTATGTCAGTGGCAGGGGCACCTTCTGGTAGGTGATATTTTTGGCTGTTCCATCATGGAGCAGACATCATAGTATTGTTATAATTATACATGGAGTGGCGTGTTTCACACCCAAACTGTGTTAGATAGGTGAGGATTCTGGGTTGCAACCCTGTTGCTTTACACACCCTGGAAATGCTTCTGTCTTAGGTTTCTTTGAACCACCATCATTACAGGCAGGAGGAAATTCTTTCACAACAGACACCAGTGCACATGTGGCCCACTCTTGACCAAAGTGTCCTTGAGTGGAACATGGCTTTGTGGAACATGATCTTATGGTAGTGAAGTGACTGCTCTTCAGTAGGTTATTGACAATCCTTGCACATTCATGGTTGCTGTGAGATTTAGAAATTCGTGTCTGCTGTTCATTAAGAAAAATGTTTTGAGACTTATAAAACTTTGCAATGTTGTTGTTTGGACAAGGTGACATCTTTGGGTCATTGAGTTATATGTAAGACATGTTCCATCTTTCAACTTACCTCATTCTGCTTTGTCAGTAATCTTGAGAAATCATTACATTTTTGTGTTTATTAATCATTGTGCATGTTTCCTTTTTTTTCTGATTGTTGAAAACGTAATTTTAATAAATAATTCTTCATCTTACATAGGAGCACAATAAAATATACCACATTCTGAAGAAACTCCAGAAATTATGAGAATAAGTGAGGAAAATTCAGATGGGGCTACAATATCCATTACCTTAAACTGCAAGAGACAAAAGATTCCAAAGTGAAGATTAACATTTACATATTTATGACTGGCTACATTTATGACTTGAAAATAAGAATCAGGCATTGGATGTGGAGAGAGGTGGAAAAGAACAGTTTTGTGAGGGAAGAAACTGTCAGTGAAGGAAAATTTACTAATAACAAATTAAAGAATAAAAGGAGCTCCAAAGCAAATACTAGGGAGGGGAAAGCACATTAACTAAGATTTGATGCTCTCAAAGGAAGAAACCTTTCTGATGACACTTATGCAAGCTGGTTGCTTGCGATACACTCTTAGTTCTATAAGGAAGACTCTAATGCCTCAGCAAACCCCGAATGAATACCAGATTGGTGTTTCCTAATAACACACCCCAGTGGCCACATAGGCAGTTTAAAGACAGGAACCAAGAGAAAGGTCATACTCCACATCTGAGGTAAAAATGTGGCACGACATGTGAAAGTCCTACATGTCAGTCACTAATGCTTTCTTTGCTGTGACAATCCCTGTACAGTAATTTGTCAAACATTGTGGCAATACCAATGATAGCCTAACTAAGTCAGACAACAAACATTTATTTTTAATTTCTATGTGGTTAAAAAAAAAAGTCAGACACTGATGCTTTATGCATGCTCAGGGCCAATTTATAAATAATCCATTCAGTAATTCTTTTTTTAACTTTTTTTTAAAGAGACAGAGAGGGAGAGAGAGAGAGAATTTTGATATTTATTTTTTAGTTATCGGCGCACACAACACCTTTGTTTTGTATGTGGTGCTAGGGATCGAACCTGGGCCGCACGCATGCCAGGCAAGTGCGCTACCGCTTGAGCCACATCCCCAGCCCCATTCAGTAATTCTTAATATAAGTTTGAATCAGTGAAAAGAAACTGACAAAATCTCTTGCCATTCAATTTGTCAGATGGTGAAGACCAAAACAGAATGTTTCATCAGAGTTTTTTAATTTTTAAATATGATTGTCACATTGGGGAAATGAAATAAACACAGTAAAATAAACTGTACAAAGGCAAAGTCCAATAACAAAAAATATTTTACTAAAACATAAGATTTGGTTGGGGATGTGGCTCAAACGGTAGCGCGCTGACCTGGCATGCGTGCGTCCCGGGTTCAATCCCCAGCACCACATACAAAACAAAGATGTTGTGTCCGCCAATAACTAAAAAATAAATATTTTTAAAAAAACATAAGATTTACAGAATTCCATACAAGCCATACAAAATGGTCACAAGTTTTTTTTCTTTCTTTTTTTTTCTTTTTTTGAAGGGGGGAAATCTACACCTGACAGCAAAGTCACAATGTTATTAGTGAGGGCTGTGATGTTTGTTTAATGTTCCCATTTTGATTCACACAATCAAGCTTGTCCATCTACAGAGTCTAAATAAAGTTAGACTTAGCTAGAGAGCATATTCTAAAGAACTGGTTAGCTGCTTTTAACCAATGCAATTAGCTCACCATTAAGGGGAGTGAAAGGAGTCCATAAAATTAAAATAAAACTACCTTTCCCCTCAAAAAAATAAAATAAAAAATAAACACCCATACCCCTGGCAGCTAACCCTGTCAACTACCTTCATTCATAGTGCTTTATACTTAAACCATGATGGGGGAAATGAATAAAAGCAGAGAGCCACTGCTTTTAAACGTTTTTCAACAATCCAGATATTTCTAGCCTGGGCTCATGCTTTACAACAGTAAATCAGGACAAGACATAGATTTGCTAATGTGCATTTAATCACCAAAGGACTGAAGATGTCTGGGCTTTTATTCTGTAATGTTTCTATTAAGACTGTGTCCATTAAATGCAAACAAAGAAGGAAGAAATCTTGGCAGAACAGGAGAAGTGATGCACACTTGATGATCGGATCGATTTGAATATTATTCATGGCATATAGCCTAGTCCATGCTCTAGCTGTTTCTATGGCTTGGGCTTCCTTGGTCTTCCACTGCTCCACTTCATCATTTACCAATGGATCATCTGGATTAGGAGCACTTAACAAAGCCTGGATCAATAGCAGAACTGTGCGGATCTGCAGTGCTGGGGACCACTTATCTTTCAATATATCTAAACATATTATTCCCAACTTGTCTACATTAGGATGATAATTTTTGGTCATGAAACGTACTGTAGGTGCTGCCATTGGGTATTCTTCTGGAAGGAATCGTTCAAGTTTAAAAGTCCCTCCCTCAAAGGGGGAATCCTGGGGGCCAGCAATGACCACATCAAAATAACGGGCGTTGCTCTCATCTGGTTCTGCTTTAATGTCAGGAACTGGTTCTGCCAGGAAACTCTGGGTTTCCTTGATGATCCTGCGGGGCAGCCTGGCCATCTTGTCAGATCCCGAGTTCGGCCTCTGGTTTCGTCTTCAGCTTTGCTTGCCTCACATGTTTTCTATTTTATTAATTTTGTTGAGGAGAAATGCACTTGCAAATATCTAGTTGTTCTCTTCGTGTAATCCCACAAGATAACGCAATCCCCAGTTCATAAAGTGTGGCAACCCGAGTGTTAGTTTGTCTATATGCTATCTCTAGGGGAATCTTCTTTGTGATCCATGCTCAGAAGTCATGTTCTAGGCATTTCCTTAAAGAAGGAACAATAGACTTTCAGAAAGAATCAAGAGATCAGTGAATACAGTGTTGTCTATATTAAGAGAGCAGGCACAGTGACCCACTGTGGTTGGCAGAATATCTCTCAATTGCTGAGTTCTATGATTGCAACAATTTCATACTCAGCTTTCTTTCCTAAGGGTAAGTACTATTGGGGATCCTAATATTAGCTCTCCACTGCAGAGAAGGTTGTTAGGACATGTAATAGAGGTGTAACCAACAACGTGACTCATGATACTGCCTTACTTCGTGTGAACTCACCAATGGAAGGGAGGAAAACATTAGTTGCTTGCCTTCTGAGTGGCTCAATTCTAGTGTTGAAATGTTTGTGAGGAATTGAGTGCAGGAAGGATTTGATGGACCAAACCATGGAATTAATAAAAAATTCATAGAATCCTGTGGACATCAAGCCTGTTGAGTAAATATTTCTTCTGCTGTCAATCTCTCCTGATCTCCAGTTAACATTTGTGGGATATTTTAGATCTCAGTGACCTTTGAGGATGTGGCTGTGAACTTCACCCAGGAGGAGTGGGCATTGCTGGATCCTTCCCAGAAGAACCTTTACAGAGATGTGATGCTGGAAGTCCTCAGAAACCTGGCTTCTATAGGTAATAATGATGTTTTTAAAATTAATCAAATAGAGAACTCATGTTTATTTTTGTCATTTATATACAACATGAACGGGGAATACATTGTTGATTTACTGCAGCATAAAAGGCACCTACAATTTGGCAAAGCAGTTCTGTGTTCTAAGAATTCATACAGATTGTTCTGGTTTCTCATTTTAGAAAACAAATTGGATGAAAATAATATTGAAGATGAGATCAAAAATTCTGAGAGCATTCTAAGGTAATTGTACCCACAAGAGGTGTATTTGAGGGAATCTGAGAAGGTCATATAATTTTTAAAATAGACCCACTCAAGAAGTATGCACAATTTGAAATATATTTATTCTTATAAGATTTTTTTTACCAGAAATATTTACTTAACTGTAACAGATATTCAGTTTTTTTCCAAGTACTTGGAAATTGCATGTGAATATCACTATTTGGATAATCACCATAGGGAAGCTGCATTGCAAAGGATTGTTTCCTTTCAATTTTTTGATTTTGAGGCAATTTAAACACATCAGGAAACCTCGCCTTACCTGATGTTGATAGTAATGTAAGCCTAGGTCCTATAAATAAGTATAAAATCATGAATGAATCAAGGATTGATAATGTGCTGGTCATTCTTCAAAGAAGCCATGTGGTGGTAAACTTCAATGGCCAAGAAGATAGTGTGGGGAAAGTTTCAATGAAATTCCAGTTCTTACCTGGACAAAGAAAAATTTTAATAGAGTAAATCCATGTGGTTATTATATGTGTGCCAAAGACTTCATATGCCCTTCATTACTCCATAGGCACATCACATCTCACTCTGGACACAAATGCTACAACCACGAGGAATGTGAAGAGAAGCCACGTGAATTTAAACACTATAGGCAATCCCTGGTTTCTCTAAAAAATGTTCACACACAAATGTTAATACAAACTGGAGAGGGACCTTATGAAAGTACAGTACGCGGGAACGTCTTCAGTTATTCTAGTGACATTCAAAGACATGAAGATACTCATAATGGGTTGCAACCCTATGAATATCAACAATGTGGTGAAGCCTCATCTTCTTCCACACGTGTTCAAAGACACATGAGAACACACAGTGGAGGTAAACCTTTTCAATGTGAGGTATGTGGGAAAGCCTTTCATTTCCCTTCTTTATTTAGAAGACATGAAAGAACTCATTATGGAGAGAAATTCTATGAATGTAAACAAGATCGTGAAACCTTTATTTCACACACAAGTCTTCAAAGGCAGAGGATCACACACATGGGGAATGCACGCTTCAAATGTAAGGTATGTGGGAAAGACTTTGCTTACCCCAGTTTATTTAGAAGACATCAGAGAACACATACTGGAGAGAAGCCCTATGAATGTAAGTGGTGTAGAAAAACCTTTTCTACATCCAGTTACCTTCAGATTCATGGAAGAATACATACTGGAGAGAAGCCCTACGAATGTAAGCAGTGTGGAAAAGCCTTTTCTACATCCAGTTACCTTCAAATACATGGAAGAACACATACTGGAGAGAAGCCCTATGAATGTAAGCAGTGTGGAAAAGTCTTCGCTAATGTTTCTGGCCTTTACCAACATGAAAAAATTCATACTAGAGACAAGTACTATGAGTGTAGGCTTTATGGCAAAGCCTTTGCTAGTTCTAGTGACCTTCAAAGGCATAGAAGAACACATACTGGAGAGAAGTCCTATAAATGTAAGCAGTGTGGAAAAGTTTTTGCAAGTTCCAGTGAACTTCAGAGACATGAAAAAACTCATCCTGGAGAAAAGCCCTATGAATGTAAGCAGTGTGGCAAAGCCTTTGCTACATCCGGTATCCTTCACTCACATGAAAAAACTCATACTGGAGCAAAGCCCTATGACTGTAAGCAGTGTGGCAAAGCCTTTGCTACATCCGGTATCCTTCACTCACATGAAAAAACTTATACTGGAGCAAAGCCCTATGAATGTAAGCAGTGTGGCAAAGCCTTTACTAAATCCACTTGTCTTCAGATTCATGGAAGAATTCATACTGGAGAGAAGCCCTATGAATGTAAGCAGTGTGGAAAAGCCTTCAGTAGTTTCTCTGGCCTTCACTCACATAAAAAAATTCATACTGGAGAGAAGCCTTATGCATGCAAGCAGTGTGGCAAAGCCTTTCCTAGGTCTTATAGCCTTCGCAGACATGAAAGAACACATACTGGGGAGAAGCCCTATGAATGTAAGCAGTGTGGCAAGGCCTTTACTAGATCCAGTGAGCTTCACTCACATGAAAAAACTCATACTGGAGAAAAGCCCTATGAATGTAAGCAGTGTGGGAAAGCCTTTGTTAGATCCCGTTTCCTTCAGATTCATGGAAGAACGCATACTGGAGAGAAGCCCTATGAGTGTAAGCAGTGTGGAAAAGCCTTCAGTAGTTTCTCTGGCCTTCACTCACATAAAACAATTCATACTGGGGTGAAGCCTTATGCATGTAAGCAGTGTGGCAAAGCCTTCAGTCGTTCCTCTGGCCTTTACTTACATAAAAGAATCCATACTGGAGAGAGGCCTTATGCATGTGAGCAGTGTGGCAAAGCCTTTGCTATATCCAGTGGGCTTCACAGACATAGAAGAACACATACGTGGGGAGAAGCCCTGTGAATGTAAGCAGTGTGGCAATTTCTTTGCTAGTTCCAGTTACCTTCCCAAACTTGAAAAATCTCATACTGGAGAAAAGCCCTATGAATGTGAACAATGTGGCAAAGCCTTTGCTAGTTCCAGTGACCTTCAAAGACATGGGAGAACACATATTGGAGAGAAGCTCTATGGTTGTAAACTATGTGTAAAAGCCTTTGTTACATCTGTTCAGCTTCACTTACATGAAGGATCCCATAGTGCAGAGAAATCGTACTCATGAAACCAATTGGCAAAGTCTTCTGTTAATAATGTTTCACTCTTTAACATGTAGTAAGTTTTCTGTAGAAAAATTCTTTGAATGTGAAATGTGGTAAATCAATATTTCTTGTCAAATTCAAAGAGAAGAGAGTGCTCACATGTCCAAATGTATCTATCTACCTACCTACCTACCTACCTACTTACCTACCAACCTACCTATAAATAGTACTGGGGATTTAGTTTGGGGGTCATCTATCACTGAGCCACAACGTTTTTCCTTTTTATTTTGAGACAGGGACTTGCTGAGTTCCTTAGGGCCTTGCTTAGGTGCTGAGTTTGGCTTCACATTTGTGATCCTTCTGCCTCAGACCCCGAGTCTCCGTGATTAAAGGCAAACTCTACTAGATTCAACTGAATAAAGCATTAAATGTGGAGAATTTGGAAAATCATTCCATTTTTCCTGTTGCCTTCAAAGTCATTTCACTCACACTGGAAAAAAAAAACCTCAGAATGTGGAAGATTGTGTACATTCTGTCAGCTTCCCATCCCAGTCCTGCTTTCCTTCTCATATATGACAATACAGAGAGAAGCCCTGAGAATGTGATTAATGTGGGAAGTTTTCTAATTTTCCGAGTTTTTATAAGTTCTGGGAAGACTTTTCTTGAAAGATTCATGCCAAAATAAATAAATCATATGCAAGTAAGTGTTCAAGTGTTTCCGTTTTGTTCACTTGTAGAAAGGACTCATACTGTGGAAAATCCTGTGGAAAAGCCGTGTGGGGCAGTATTCAGCGTTCATGGTTTCCTTCAAAGACATTAAGGGATTCACATCAGGGAAAACCCTTCTGTTCTTTAAACAATGTGATGACACTTTCACTTTTGCATGTTCTTTTTGAACATCATGGAAGCACTCACTCTGGAGAAAAGCCTTGTATATAAAAATGTGGTGAGACCTTCAGTTGTTTCAGATCTATTTATTTATTTTTATGTTTTTTAAAGAGAGAGTGAGAGAGAGAGAGAGAGAATTTTAACATTTATTCATTTTTTCTTAGTTCTCAGCGGACACAACATCTTCGCTTGTATGTGGTGCTGAGGATCGAACCCAGGCCGCACGCACGCTAGGCGAGAGTGCTACCGCCTGAGCCACATCCCCAGCCCTTCAGATCCATTTAGACTTACATAGACTTGAGAATTTTTATTTTAATTTCTTTTACTTTTTTTTTTGGTACCAGGGATTCAACCCAGAGACACTTAACCACTGAGCCACATTCTAGTTCTTTTTTTTTTTTTCAAATATTTAGACATGGTCTCACTGAATTGCTTTGGTCCTCACTATGTTGCTGAGGTTGACTTTGAACTTGAGATCCCCTGCCTCAGCCTGCTTTTCCAGTGGAATTATAGTCATGCAACCCCTTCAGCAAGAATCCTCTTTTTCTGAGAAAACCAGTGTAGGCGTTTAAAAAGGGTGTGTGTCTTCATTTCTTTCTATTCAGAGGTAAGGAGAATGCACCCTGGATTGGATGTCGGAATTGTGTCAGCATGAAGATGTAAAAGCAACATGTTTCTCCCTGTTAAATATCTCTTCTTGTTAGATTTAATTTTTCTCTCTATATTTGTTGATCGGTAGTCAACTCTCCCATATGATGACATAATTTCATATTTACTCTGTGTGTGTGTGTGTGCACAAAATCTAGTGTGTAGTATGATTTTGTACATAGAAGTATGTTATAGAATAGTACACGAGATTTGTAGTTAAAATGCATGAACCTGTATTGGCAGCTTTTTAATTTTTTTTTAGAGTTTTCATCTCTCTTCTTCTTTTGAGTCCAATTTCTCTCATATTGCCCATATATTTTCCACTAAAGACCTTAGCAAACAAATGTCCGGTAGTCTGAAGGTTCATTGATATAGAGCAAGTTCATAGAGAACATCAGTTCACACCTGCCTAAATTCTGTTTTTTTTTTAATCTTCCTAAGATGTAGACACCAAATCTGATTTTCTCAGCCAGGTTTTCTTTGGACACCTCAGAGAGTCCTATGTTCTCAGCTACTATCCATTCCTGGGGCTGCCACCATGTGCTCACAGGTGTCCTGTGCCCTGCATGGAAAAAGGAATTTCAGGCCCTGGGTCAGCTCCTCTTAGAGGACAGCCTAAGTTGTGAGGTACAGCATCTTGGGGGCTCACCTGAGGTCTTGGGGCTAAGGAATGTCCCGGAACAAGCCTCATGTAGACAACTAACTTCTTGGAACCTTGTTTTCCCCAAGCCCTGTTCCCATTCCTTGGAGAAAGTTGGACAGTCAGCCTGTGGATGCTGGTGCTGAGGGGCCAGGTCAGCTGTGACTCCTGCCCTTTCAGTCTCTCACAGTGTGAAGGAGCGAAACCTCTCCCAGAGCATAAGGACCATGACCCCAGTGCAGAGCTGTGCAAACCTGAAAAGCCTCATAGACTGGAATCATGATCCAGGTTCATGGGAGAGTGATCCTGGAGGCTGTCAGTGAGCAAGACCTGGAGGGAGCATGTCCCAGCTGTCAGGGACCTTCCCTGCCCCTTGAGCCTGACACATGTGTGTTCCCTCAGCACCAAAGCTTTCTGTGTATCACTTTGAAATGATGTGCTCACTTATCTGAGGCCCAGGTTTATTTATTCAGAACCATATGGGGTGGACTATTATTAAGAGGCAAGAAAGAATTGGATTTTAAAGTCTAGTTATATTTTTTTTAAAAGAGAGAGAGAGAGAGAATTTTAATATTTTATTTTTTAGTTATTGGTGGACACAACATCTTTGTTTGTATGTGGTGCTGAGGATTGAACCCGGGCCGCATGCATGCCAGGCGAGCATGCTACTGCTTGAGCCACATTCCCAGCCCTCTAGTTTTATTTTCATTGTCAAAATTCCCAGCTTACAGCCAGGTACACTGGGGCACAACTGTGATCCTTCCTGCTCCAGGGACTAAGACAGGAGTGTTGCAAATTTGAGGACAACCTTAGCAACTTAGCTGGGCCTTCTGCAACCTGGTGAGACTGCGTCTCAAAATAAAATATAAAAAACACTGGGGATGTGGATCAGAAGTAAAATATCTCTGGGTTTTATTTCGGGGGTACAAAAAAAAAAAGAACACACCTAATTACCTAATTTACCATTTGCTACCCCTGAGTTTATGTAGAATGTTTGTAAGATTCAATCTTGTCTTTTCAGTTATTTCAAATTGAAATGCAGTCCTAGATTCCAAAATCTCACATAAGATACAGAGAAACTCTGTCTTGCATTATTGCTGATGATTTTGAGTCCAATTCTACAAAAATAGTGGTGGATAAATTTATGAATGTGGTTTCATGAAAACTAGTATCTGTGCTTCATAAGGTGATGAATTGGACAAAGGATGACAGTTTTTCACTGTCCTTGTCTGGCCTTGGCAAGTTCATGGTATTTTTGGTATCAGGAATGGAGCCCAGAAGTGCTTAACCAACCCCTTTTAGTTTCTTTGTTTTGGTACAGAGTCTTGCTACATCGCCTAGTGCCTCAGACTCCTGAACCTCTGAGATACAGGTGTGCACCATCACTCCCATCTTTAATGTAATTTTTAAAAATTTATTTTTTAGTTTTCGGTTTATATAACATCTTTATTTTACTTTTATGTGGTACTGAGGCTCGAACCTAGGGCCCTGTGCATGCGAGGCGAGTGCGCTACTACTTAAGCTACATCCCCAGCCCCATTGACCACTGAGCAAATACTCAGCCCTTCTTCATATATATATATATATATAGTTATAGATGGACAGAATACCTTTATTTTGTTTATTTTTTTGTGGTGCTGAGGATTATACCCAGTGCCTCACACATACTACCATGTGCTCTGCCACTCAGTTACAGTCCCATTACCTCCTTTTTATTCTTAATGAAGATCAGTCTCACTAAATTTCTGAGTATCTTGCTAAGTTGCTGAGACTGGCCTCCAACTTGCCATTTCTCTGCCTTAACCTCCCTAGTGGCTGAACTCACAGGTGCAAACTACCACACCAGCAGTTGTAATGTCATTTTAAAAAAATATTTATTTTTCATTTGTAGTTGGACACAATACATTTATTTTAGTTATTCATTTTTATGTGGTGCTGAGGATTGAACCCAGGGTCTTGCACGTGCGAGTCAAGTGCTCTACCACTGAGCCACAACCCCAGTCTCTGGAATGACTTTTGAAGATTTATCATACAATTTATTTCCAGATGGAAATAGTATTGAAAATCAGTTTCTTTGCTTTTGTCCATAGTTTTGAAATTTGTACGTATGACTAGTTGCTTTATTCTTGCATTATTATAAAAATGGTATTTGGCATATACTATTATTTCTTATGTATATATTTGTAAAACTTCATGTCTTGGTAGTTTATTTACTTCCTTATTAGTTAGACTTTGTTTTTCAGAGCAATTTTTGACTTATATAGTTTATTAGTCAGTGTTCTCAAGAGGAAGTTTGATTATAAAAGGGGACTTATTCGATTGGCCTACTTGACCCAAAGCTGGATGTCCACAGTGGCCATCTGCAGCTGGAAAGTTTTCAGAGTAGTTGCTGCAGAGTCCAACAGGCTGAAGCCTCAGAACAAGAGGGATCAGTGGTGCTGCCCTAGTCCAGACCAAAGGTTCTGGAAACTCCCTGGAGAATCACTGGCAGAGTCCGCTTTGGGAGAGAGAACAAGGCAGAGTCTGATACCCTCAGGCCATTGCAGTAGCAATCAAGAACCTATTGGAGAAGAAAGGGGCTTGCTCTGCTCTGCTTCCTTCTTCTTTCAACTTTTGTTCCACCTAAGACACAGTCCTATTGGATGGTGCTGCCTACCTTAAAAATGTTTCCCAGTTTGGCTCACTATCCCACATGCCAATCATTTGTAGACACACCCTCTTGGACACACACAGATTTTCATTAATTTGTATCTTTTAATCCAATCAGGGTGACAATTAAATGTGTCATGACTCATAGTATGGAATACCCCTTCTCTCCAGCCGATCGTCGCCACTGTTTTCAAAATATTGCATTGATGTAGGGTGTTTGTTAGTTACTAAACCAGTGTTGAACATTTGACGAAGAGAATGGATGAAGCAACATGTTATGATAAGCCAAAGTTCATCCTTTACCTTAGGGTTCCTCCTGGAATCATGTGAACACCATGCATGTTGAGTTTAGATTTCTCATGCTGTCAATCTCTCCTGGCCCCCACTATACATTTGGTGGGATATTTTAGATCTCAGTGACCTTTAAGGATGTGGCTGTGAACTTCACCCAGGAGGAGTGGACTTTGCTGGATCCTTCCCAGAAGAAACTTTACAGAGATGTGATGTTGGAAGTCCTCAGAAACCTGTCTTCTATAGGTAATAATGATGTTTTTAAAATTAATCAAATAGAGAACTCATGTTTATTTTGGTCATTTATGTAGAAGGTGAAAAGGGAATCAGTTGGTGAATTATTGCAGCATAAATAGCATGTATCATTTGGCAAAGCATTGTTAGCTCCTAAGTATTCATAAAGATTGTTCTGTTCTCTCATTTTAGGAAACAAGTGGGAAGACAAGACCACTGAAGTTCAGATTGAAAACTCTGGGAGCAATGTAAGGTAACTGTCCTCACAAGAGGAGTCCATGAGGGAGTCTGAGAACGGTCATATAATATTTAAAGGAAACCAACGAAAGAAAAATGCATAATTTGAGAAGTATTTATTCTTATACTGCTTTTTACCTGAATATGTACTTAGCTGTAACAGATATTCCGTCTTTTCAAAGTATTTGACATGCAAAAAGTACTATGAAATTGCATATGTGAATACCACTATTTGGATAATAGCCATAAAGAAGCTGTTTTGAAAAGGATTGTTTAGAGTAAATCCATGTGACTTCATTATGTGTGCAAAAGACTTCATATGACCTTCATTCCTTCATAGGCAGATCACATCATACTCTGGACACAAATACTACAAGAATGGGGAATGTGAAGAGAAGTCTTGTGAATTTAAACAATATAAGAAATCTCTGGTTTCTCCAAAAAATGTTTACACACAAATGTTATTACAAACTGGAGATGGACCTTTTAAATGTACAGTACGTGGGAAAGTCATCCGTCATTCCAGTGACATTCAAAGGCATAAAGAAACTCATACTGGGTGGCAACCCTATGTATATCAGCAATGTGGTGAAGCCTCGTCTTCTCCCACGGGTGTTCCAAGACACATGAGAACACACAGTGAACGTCAACGTTTTCAATGTGAGGTATGTGGGAAAGCCTTTTGTTTCTCCTCTTTATTAAGAAGACATGAAAGAACTCATGCTGGAGAGAAAGTGCATAAATGTAAAGGAGGTGGTCAGACCTGTATTTCATACACAAGTCTTCAAAGGCACAGGATCACACACATGGGGAATGAAGGTTTCAAATGTAAGGTATGTGGGAAAGACTTTGCTTATCCCAGTTTACTTAGAACACATCAGAGAACACATACTGGAGAGAAGCCCTATGAATGTAAGCAGTGTGGAAAAGCCTTCACTCAATCCTCTGGCCTTCACTCACATGAAAAAATTCATACTGGAGAGAAGCCCTATGAATGTAAGCAGTGTGGCAAAGCCTTTGCTAGATCTTGTCAGCTTCATATACATGGAAGAATACATATCAGAGAAAAGCCCTATGAATGTCCACAATGTGGAAAAGCCTTTGCTATTGCCTCTGGCCTTCAGATACATGAACGAACTCATACTGGAGAGAAGCCATATGAATGTAAGCAGTGTGGGAAAGCCTTCACTCAGTCCTCTAACCTTCACTCACATAAAAAAACTCATACTGGAGAGAAGCCCTATGTATGTAAGCAGTGTGGCAAAGCCTTCACTCAGTCCTCTAACCTTCACACACATGAAAAAACTCATACTGGAGAGAAGCCCTATGCATGTAAGCAGTGTGGCAAAGCCTTTACTACATCCAGTTCTCTTCAGATTCATGGAAGACTACATACTGGCGAAAAGCCCTATGATTGTAAGCAGTGTGGCAAAGCCTTTACTACATTCAATTACCTTCAGTCACATGAAAAAACTCATTCTGGGGAGAAGCCCTATAAATGTGAGCAGTGTGGAAAAGCCTTTTCTACATCTAGTAACCTTCAGATTCATGGAAGAAGACATACTAGAGAGAAATGCTCTGAATGTCAACAATGTGGAAAAGTCTTCACTACTGCCTCTGGCCTTCAGATACATGAACGAACTCATACGGGAGAGAAGCCATATGAATGTAAGCAGTGTGGGAAAGCCTTCACTCAGTCCTCTAACCTTCACTTACATGAAAAAATTCATACTGGAGAGAAGCCCTATGATTGTAAGCAGTGTGGCAAAGCCTTTGCTACGTCCAGTTACCTTCAGATTCATGGAAGAATGCACACTGGAGAGAAGCCATATGAATGTAAGCAGTGTGGCAAAGCCTTTGCTATATCCAGTCACCTTCATGCACATGAAAAAACTCATACTGGACAGAAGCCTTATGAATGTAAGCAGTGTGGCAAAGCCTTTTCTAGATCCAGTTACCTTCAGATTCATGGAAGAATGCACACTGGAGAGAAGCCCTATGAATGTAAGCAGTGTGGCAAAGCCTTTGCTACATCCCCTACACTTCACAGACATGAAAGAATACATACCAGAGAAATGTGCTATGAATAACAACAATGTGGAAGAGCTTTTGCCATATCCTATCTGCTTCACACAAGTGAAAGAACAGATACTGCAGAGAAATCATACGCATGAAAACAATTGGTAAACTTTTCTGTTATTACTGTTTCACTCATATACATGTAGGAAGTTACTGGAGAAAAATCCTTTGAATGTAAAACCTGGTAAATAAATATTTGATGTCATTCTCAAAGACAAGAAAGTACTCACAGTGCTGAAAATGTGTGGGTGAGGGGGAGAGAGAGAGAGAGAGAGACTTGGGATTTAGTCTTGTTGTGCTCTACCACTTAGCTACATTCCAGTTGCTTTTTATTTTGAGACAGGGACTAGCTGCATTCTTTAGGGTCTTCCTAAGGTGCTGAGGCTAGCCTCCAATACTGATCCTTCAGAATTAGCCTCTCAAGTCTCAGGCATTAAAGGCATACACCGATACTTCCAACTGAGTGACTCTTTAAATGTATAAAATTATCACAAATTATACCATTTTTCCTATTGCCTTCAAAACCATTTCATTCACATTGACAAACAAACCCTCTGAATGTAAGCAGTGTGGCTACACCTTTGCTACATCCCATCAGCTTCATAAACATGGAAGAATACATACCAGAGAGAAGCCCCTGGAATACATACCAGAGAAAAGCTACATCCTGTCAGCTTCCCCTCCAGCCCTGTTTTTCTTCTCATACATGAAAACACAGAGAGAAGTCCTGTGAGTGTGAGAAATGTGGGAAATCTAGTTTTCTCGGTCTATTACTAAGGCCTCTGAAGATTCTTTTGGAATAAAAAGAATAAATCCTATGCAAAAAAGTATATGAGTTGTTGAGCTGTTCTAGTTTTGTTCAGTTGTATGAAAGGACTCATACTGTAGAAAATGCTGAGGATAAGCCATGTGAGGCACTATTCAGCTTTCAGAGTTTTCTTCAAAGACATAAAGAATTCACATCTGGGAAGATCCTTTTTCTCTCTATCAAAATTGAAGTAAGACTTTCAACTTTCCAGGTCCCTTTGAACAGCATTTAAGAAATCACACTAGAGAAAAGCCCTGTATATAGAAATGTGGTAGGACCTTTGCTTGTTTCAGATTTATTTGAACTTGTTCAGACTTGAGGAAATTTTTATTTTATTTCATTTTATTTATTTCTTTTGAGAAAACCACTGTAGGTGTGTGAAAATGTGAGTGCCTTCATTTCTTTGTTTATCTCTTCAGCGGTAACAAAAGTGCACCCTGCACTGGACAGGAACATTGCATCAACATGAGGATTTGAAAGCAACATGTTTTATGGGTTAAATCTCTCATTGTTAGGTTCCATTTTCCTGTATTTTAAATCTTTTGTGTCTCATATTTTATTATATATTGTGTATTTTAGTTTAGGCCTCTCCACTCCAGCCTTTGGTGCAGATTGGTGAAATGTTTCTTCTGATGGCCACATTATGATGTGTTTGGGTTTTTAGGAGAGCAAGTAGTGAGAATATATAATGATTAAATGATAATTAAAATATTCAGTGTCATACTAAAGACATGATTTGGGGGCCAAACGCAATAACAGTAACCTCTTGGATCTTGAATCACATATTTTCCTTTCATGTATGCATTTTGTCACAAACTTTTGTAGTGTGATGCTTATGTGAAACAAACTGAGATGAATATGAAGAGGTTTATTTAATGATACAGTGTACTAGAAGTTTTAAAGACTTGCAGCAGACTTAAATTCCACTCTTGTTAAAATTTTATGAAAGACTGTGAAATCCTCAAAATTCTTGTTAATCCCCTGGTTCTGTGGTATACACCTGAAATCCCAGTTTCTCAAGATTCTTAGGCAGAAGGATTTTGCTTTCTATTCATTTTTTTTAAAGAGAGAATTTTTATTACTTATGTTTTAGTTTTCAGTGGACACTACATCTTGAATTTATTTTTATGTTGTGCTGAGGATCGAATCCAGTGCCCCACGCATGCCAGGTGAGCACACCACAATTTGAGGCCATGTCCCTAGCCCATTTATTCATTTTTTAAAAATTATCTCTTACTTGTCGGTTGACATTTATTTATTTAATTATATGTTGTCCTAAGAATCAAACCCAGCGCCTCACATATGCTAGGCATTTTGTCAACTACTGAACCACAACCTTAGCCCAAGTGTTGTGATTTGTAAGGTGACTTACCAGGATTACAAAGAGTAAAGGACTCAGTGCGATGCTGTCTCTAAAAAACTCAAATAATAAACTAAAAAGAAGCCTGGAAGGTGTCTCAGTGGTTGTGTCCCTGAGTTCAATTCCCAGTACCTCCAAGAAAAATACATTAGGAACCAATATTTGATAAACTGTATTATGGATGGAGGGGCTTGTCCATTATACTGTTTTCTTCTTTGGGTTCTCAGGCATGGTTTACTAATTTAGGAACTCTGTAAAATTCAATAAAAAGCAAGTCTATGATTTAAATAAAATAATAAGGCAAGGTCCATAAGGGGCAGCATCCTGCTCTAGGAACCCTTAGTAATTGGTAGTCATCACAAGTGGCCATAATGTCCTTATCATAGAGTTTGTGGAAGCTTTTGTTGTGCAGGAGTTTCTGAATGTGCTAAAAGTGCCTGTGTTTTCAGAGAGTTGGTGGAGGAATTCCATATGGAGGTCTCTGATTTATAGAAGATGTCATTGGGGAGCTCAAGTGAAACTGATAAATGAGGAATACATTGCAACATGGTCCCATGCAGTCTAAGAGAGTCAGATATTCTTGTCTTTAAGAAGTGTATCAAGGACCCTTGGAGGTGGAAGTCAGCAATTTAGGATGTACTCTTGCAAAAACGTGATGCTGTGAGTCTCTGCTCAGGTCACTTGTGAAAAGCTGATGAGTAGTCTGAAAATTTATTTGGTGCTGTTAGTGATAAGGGCAATTTGCATTAGAATGCTATTAAAATAGAGAAAACAGAAGATATTAGCCAAATCTGAGGCCAAAATATATACCAGTTGTTAATTAGATAGGATTAGTAATTTTCATTATATTTGGTATTGAGCATGAATACTTAGACATGGAGCCACATCCAATCAGCAGTAATGTACCCCAGGCAAAAGTTGAGATAGAGAATATCTGTGTTTCTGTAGTTGGCATTTCATTGATTCTCTATGATTATCACTGACTGTGTTTAAAGATTTCAGGATGCCTAGATATAATTCTGGTTTTTCAATATTTAGCAAATTGAAAAATATTAGACTATTAAATATCCTGAGAAGCCCATCCCATTTTATTGGAAATGTTAGTTTCCATACATTTTGTTTTAACGTATCAAAAAACATATGAAGTAATTTAATTGATCGTGTTTACTTTATTCATTTATTTTTGTTACTTGGCATTGCTGCGACCAGTGTGGCCAAAGTTGCAGGTTCTGGCAAGGCTGATGGGAGATTGGAAGAAATAAAGAGTAACACACGCAGAACTTGAAGATAGAACAGCCGGGATCAGGTGGAGCACTCCTCTCTAATGGAGCAGCAGGTCTAAAGTATTACACCAGCAATCTTTATAATATCTCATTAATCAGATTAAAGACTATGCAAGCATTATTCTTTGTATTCATGAAAGTTACACAGTTAGCAACAGTATGCAGCTATTTCTTCAGTTACATTCCACAGTTGCAATGCACAATGTTATGAGCACTATGCAGCTCTCAAGAAAGTCCATCGTTTAAGGTTACTAATTTCTGGGCAGATCCAGGAGCATTGTGGTTGTCTTAGCCAGGAAGTTCCTTTATTCCCAGGAGGTGTGTGCCTGAGAATATGTTCAAAGCTGAGAAGACTCTCACAACAGAGTTACCCCCATGGAGAGCATTACCACAGCAACCAGGCATCCTATACTTTTGCATGGAAACCTTCCCAGTCACTGAGCGTGGAACTGCCATGAACTCATCAGAGACCCCAATCTCAAACACTTGTCTCCCAATCACTGTCACTGGTTTCCACAGGGGATAGAACCCACGTCTGCTTTACCACTGAGCTACACCCTCACCAAAATTACCTTCATTTTTTTTCCTAGAGACAGTGTTGGACTCTGTTGCCCAAGCTGACCTCACACTAATCTACAACCCGAGCAATGTGGTCTCTGAACCTTTACCCCAATGGCAGTCACATTTGCAGGAAACTCAGTTGAAATGATTAAGTTAAAGTAATGACAGTTTAACTTAGTTATATATGTTGTGACTACTGTTTCCAAACCCATTCTACCAAGCCTGGTAGAAATTTTCAAGTCCCTTTTTTTCTGTCTCTAGATATTATGAAAAAAACATTTTTTTTTCAAATTTTCACAGAGTACCAATATCACACGGACCCTAAGTACTTGGTAGTGAGAGTGGGGCCCATGAGGAACTTGTTGGAATTGTGTGAATACAATCTTCTTTCTGATTTTTTTAATATTTTTTTAAGAGAGAGGAGAGAGAGAGAGAATTCAATATTTATTTTTTAAGCTTTCGGTGGACACAACATCTTCATTTGTATGTGGTGCTGAGGATCGAACCCGGGCCGCACGCATGCCAGGCGAGCAAGCTACCACTTGAGCCACATCCTCAGCCCCTACTTTCTGATTTGTCTTTCTATTTTCTCTCTATCACTCTCTTTTTAGTACAACGGGATCTTTCTTAAAGAAGAAATTTATATATATATATATATACAGAGAATTTTTAATATTTATTTTTTGGTTTTGAGTGGACACAACATCTTTATTTTTAAATTTTTTTATGTGGTGCTGTGTCAGACCTCCCTCCAACAGAGGTTGGGGAGAATCACTAGACCAGCTAGTGAGAGTCTCCAGGCTGAGCGAGAGGGCGAGTGTCCCGACCCTGCCTGGCAAAAATCACACCAAGTCAGGAGTTGATTCAGCTAAGATGGCGCAGCAACTCAGTTTATTGTGGAGGGAGAGGACTTATATAGAGAGAAGAGAAGGGAGGTGGGGGCAAAGGCAGGGGCCAATCAGAGATCAGAGAGTCCCCCAGGTTGGGGTAGCCTAGGTACCCCAGTTACAGAAACAGAGCCCCTTTACCCTAAGTTGCAGAAACAATACCCAATTAGATATGTGTGCCCTGTTGCTGGGGAGTTATTCTTTGTGTTTGTGGAAGCCATATCTTGGGGCCCTTCAGGCACATATATGTAAGCCATTTCTCAAGCTCTGCCATGTACATGGAGAATCATAAAACCAGAAACACAAGACTGTGGATTTCTTTTTTCCCAGCAATTGCACTTCCATGGTCAGTAGAGGTCCCAACAGTGCTGAGAATGGAACCCAGCACCCTGCTCATGCCAGGTGAGCGTTCTGCTGCTTGAGACACATCTGCAGCCCAGACAAGGGGTTCTTAATCACTAGGCCACATCCCCAGATGCACCCTTATATTTCATTTAGAGACAGTGTCTTGGTGTGTTGCTTAGGCCATCGCTAAATTTCTGAGACTGTATTTAAACCCATAATCCTCCTGTCTAACCCTCTTGGGCCAGTGGAATTACAGACACATTCCACTGCACCTGGTGCTTTTTCTTTTTTGATACAGGGTTTCACTAAATTTCTGGGGCTGACCTGAAACGAAAGATCTTCCTGACTCAGGCTCCTGAGTCTCTAGCATTATAGATGTGAGCCACAACAAGTGCCTTTTCTATGCATCTGTTTGTTTGTTGCAGTACTGGGCATTGGGTTCATTACCACTGAGCTGCATCCTCTCTCAGCCTTGCTACCTGTTTCAAGGTAAGCATTGTTATTTTTACTTTTGTTGATGAAGGAATGAATCCACATCAGATTGTAGACAGACATGAACTGAAGACACCCCTTTTTTTTTCACTTCTTGGAGGCCTCACTTCATGTGGACTCACATTCAAGCCTCAGCTGGATGAATGTTTATTTCTCACTGAATTATCAGTGCTCAAGTCTAGGGAGAATTAGGATGAAGCAATATGTTTCCAGCTAAATGGAATGAGCATCAGTACTCAGGCTTTTTTCTTAAATCTTATTGTATATAATGGATTTATTTTTTGAATTTTTTAACATTTATTTTTTATATTTTATTTTATTTATTTTATTATATATTTTATTTTATTTTATTTTATTATTTATATATTATATTATATATTATATATTATTTATATATTATATTATTTATTTTATTATATATTTATTTTATTATATTTTATTTATTTATATTTTATTTTTAAAATTCATGAGAAAATTCTGTGGTTTAATGATGAACCAAATGAAATTCCATTCTTTTTAGGATTGGGAGTCATCTCTTGAAAGAGTTAAGAAAAATTCATTTCTGTTTTGCTAAAAAATACTAAGATTTCTATTTGGCCTCACAGCCTGTTTAAACTTGTTTGAAATTCCTGCCTGGGCTTTGAACTCACCCATACTTGTCTGTTTTTGACAAGGTAACAACCCTCCCTAAAACCCCAGGAGCACCTCATAAATTCTGATGTTGGAATCTCAATTTACTCCCTACCATGAAATATTAAGCCATGTAGATTATTAACCTGCTATCTGCCTTTGTATTATGCTTTCCAGAATTCTATTATTATGCTTGCCAAAATTCTATTAGCTGTAAATTCCCAAGGCACTCCTCCACCATTGTAACATTTGGAGCTATAAAACCTTTCACCTGAAGAGCTGGGGTGCTGATCTGTATCCTAGTTTTGGGAGAGACAGCCACTTGTGTACTGCTTTTGTGTACACAATACAAGCTTGCTTTAGTTTGATTTAAAATTGGAGTTGGTGATATTTTCATTTCATCCTGGTTCAACATTAACACAGTGACATCAATGTTCACTAAAAAACTACAGTGATCAAGCCATGGAGCTGTAGCATGAGAACAGATTCCTATAAACGAATGGAAATATTTGAAGATTGGATGATGAACACATTTGTGAGTAATTCATTTTAGCAGTCGGATTGCAACCATCAATGAGGAAAGAAGTGTTTTCTAAAAGGTTTCTAGGAAAGTTAAATGTTCATCTGCAATAGGATGAACCTGGAGCCCCAGCATCAGTCACACATTAAGCACACAGTCATCTATGATCAACAAATATGTGAATAAAACTTTGCCATCTCTAGGAATTAGAGAAATACAAGTGAAAACTACACTGAGATTCTATCTCACTCCAGTAAGGATGACAATTATCAGGAACACAAGTAAATATAAATAAGAATGGGGAGGAAAAGCCAAACTCATAAATTGTTGGTCAGACTGAAAATTGGTGCATGGACTCTGCAAAGCAATAGGGAGATTCCTAAGAAAACTTGGAATGGAGCTACCATTTGACCCAGTTATCCCACTCCTCAGCTTATACCCCCCAAAATTAAAAATAGCATAGTTCAGTGATGCAGGCACTTCAATGTTTATAGCAACTGAATTGACAATACCTAAAGTATGCAATCAGCCTAGATGCCCTTGAACAGAATAATGGAGAAAACACACACACACACACACATATTAGAATATTACTCAACTCTAAATAAGAATGAAATATGGCCTTGACTGGTAAATGGATGAAAGTGGAGTCTATCATGCAAACAAAGAAGCCAACCCCCCAAAACCAAAGGCTGAATGTTTCTACATATATGTGGGTGGTTGCACACAACCATGGAAGGTGAGGACACAAAAAATAGAAGTCTATTGCTTTAGACTAAAGAGAAAGAAGGGAAGGCAGAAGGGGAAGAGTGAAGAAAGCAGATTTTATGGGTCATCAGTTTCCTATGTTTCTTTTTGAATACACAACCAAGGTAACCACATCATGTTCATCCACAAAACAGGGATCCTACTTAGAATAAGTTATAGCCTATTTATGCATAAAAGGTCAGAATACACTCTAGTATCATGTGTATCAAAAGAGAAGAAATTAAAAAGTGAAAAAATACACTCATGGAGCATTCAGAAATCAAAATGCTGAATATACTAGAATTCTCAGGGCAAAAATGAGAGGAAATTTTGATGCTCTTGAAAGAGAATAACATGCCTTTGAAATTGCATTAAACCAAACAAAGAAAACAAATTATGAATACTTTTTCATTCATTTTCTTTCTTTCTTTCTTTCTTTCTTTCTTTCTTTCTTTCTTTCTTTTTTTCTTTTCTTCTTTTTTTTCTCTTTTTTAATGAAGATTAAACCCATGGGCATTTAAGCACTAAGCCATATCTCCTGCTATTCTTTATATTTTATTCAGAGACAGGGTCTCACTCACGGTGTTGCTCAGGGCCTTGCTAACTTGCAGAGACTGACTTTGAACTCACAGTCTTCCTGGTCCAGCCTCCTGAGCCACTAGAATTATGGGCATGTACCACCTCACCAGTAAGAACAGGAAATTTGACATAAAGAATATCTCCTCCAATTTTTAAAAGAACATGAGAACAGTTTCTATATTTAACCATCCCAAAATGTATGTATACATCAAAATATAATTAATACATCATTTTAGTTATTATACATACAAATTTTTGTGAAAAAAATTATAATTTTTTATTTGTTTAATTAGTTGTACATGACATCAGAGTGCATATATAAACTTTGATATATCATACGTGGATGGGATATCATTTCTCTTTATTCTGCATGTACATGTTGCAGAATCATATTAGTCACATAATCAAATATATAATACAGTAATGATGTCTGTTTCATTCTACTACTATCTTTCCTGTCCCCATATCCCTCTCCCCTTCCTCCCATCACTTCCCTCAACCTAATCTAAGGTAAAACTATTCTGCCCTAGTGCCCCATCACTCCTGAATTAGCACCTGCACATTAGAGAAAACATTCCTCTTTTTTGTGGGATTGTCTTATTTCACTTAGCATGATATTCTCCAACTCCAACCGTTTACTAGCAAATGCCATAATTTTAGTCTACTTTCAACCTGACTGATATTCCATTAATTATATACACCACATTTTCTTTATCCATTCATCTTTGGAGTGACACCTAGGTTGGTCCATAGTCTAGCTTATTGCAAATTGACCTTGCTATAAACATTGTTGTGGCTGTTCAAAAGATCATACATGTGAAAATATTTTTTTTTTAAAGAGAGAATGAGAGGAGAGAGAGAGAGAGAGAGAGAGAGAGAGAATTTTTTAATATTTATTTTTTAGCTCTCGGCGGACACAACATCTTTGTTGGTATGTGGTGCTGAGGATCGAACCCGGGCCGCACGCATGCCAGGCGAGCACGCTACCGCTTGAGCCACATCCCCAGCCCCTGAAAATATTTTTTAAAAAAAGAAAAAACAAGTTGCTGAGCAGGAGAAAACATTTCACATTACATATTTAATTATTTCCTAGTATCCAGACTATAAAAGGAACTCTAGTGTATCCATAATAAAATGATTGACAAATTCAAATTGAACTCTGAATTGTGAACTCCTGAGATATTTCTGCTACTCTTTATGGTGTTTCCTAAGAATGGTTTTAAAAATGCTAATTGTTTATTTTGCAGGTTGAGTGACATCTAGGAAGGCCACACAAAAGGGCAGAGCAAGAGAAGGGGACACGCAAAAGTCATATCACAAAGGGACAGGTGAGCATAGCTCGACCCACAGGGATGGACTCACAGGGATGTAGGAAGGCTCGCCTATGTAAGAGGACACAGTCACAGGACCCCAGTGATTGGTGCTATCATCTTGGTTACTTAGGCAACCAGATCACAGAGTGAATAATGATGATGCCACACCAATCAGAAAGGGAGACAGAGTCACATGGTAGTTTGGCCTCCCACCAAATGGGTCTCACTGAGTCCCGCTGTGTTATTTTATCTCCTCTATTTTCCCGAGGTTATCCACATGCTCTGTGCAAACACCCAGCACCTCTGAAGTCTGGGGAATCTGAGGTCCCATCTCTACTCCCTGCTCAGGTGACACAGTCTAAGGTTAACATGAATGCTGAGAGCAGGGCAGCTGTGTGATCCCGCAGGAGCCTGGCAGGGTGCGCCCTTCCCACACACTTCCACTCCTACTGCAGGATTTCTTTCTTTTTTTTTTTTTAAGAGAGAGAGAGAGTAGAGAATTTCAATATTTATATTTCGGCTGACACAACATCTTTGTATGTGGTGCTAAGAATCAAACCCAGGCCTCACACATGCCAGGTGAGCATGGTACCGCCTGAGCCATATCCCCAGCCCTGCAGAATTTCTTAATGCAGGAGGAATGATTGAGACTGACTCTCATTTATGCTTCCACTGCAAGTGAGGTTACAGAACAACTCAAAAGGTGTAGAGGACACATTTTAGTATAATGTCCAACTACAGCAACAACAGGTTATGAAAATTAAGGTTTCCCTGGCTCATGGGAATGAGAGGATCTGGGAAAGGGTGCTGGCAGCTGGATCATCAGCCGGCAGCTGGAAGTTTGCTGGGGCCCCTTTGGCTGTGGCTCTCAACATGTTTTAGTTATAGATATTAAGGAATTGCCCCATAGGAGGAGGGTTTAACAAAACTAGGTATCAAAGGAGTAGAATACCGGGTATTTGCCCACGATGCCATAGAGGGAGACATTGGGCTAATGAATGCCATTCTCAAACCACCATACAGGGTACTCCATTATCAAAAAATGAACAAGGACAAGGTGTTTATCCACAATATCATGTACAAAGGCATCGGGCTCCTTTGCCAAAAAATGGACAGGGGGCCCCAATGCTCCGGGGCCCCAAACCACAAATATATGGAGCACTAGAGGAACCCAGCAACCCCATCAACCCCATCAGGGCAGTGCCCAGGACATCAGATCCCTCATCAGACAAACCAGAGGGAGCACAGGGTTGGACATCTGCGCCTCCGCCAAATCAGTACTAACTCCAGAGATGGGAGTTCAAATCATTCCCACAGGGGTAAAAGGACCTCTTCCCAAAGGAACAGTAGGCTTGTTATTGAAACGCAGCTCTTCTACTCTAAAAGGACTTATGATAAGTCCTGGGGTAATTGATCCCAATTATGAAGGTGAAATAAAAATTATAGCCAGTTCTCCAAAGGGTATATCAATAATTTCACCAGGAGATAGAATAGCACAGTTACTAATAATACCAAGCCTACATGATAAATTTTCCAGTCATGCTGTAGAAAGAGGTTCCAAGGGATTAGGCTCCACAGGTGTAGATTGGGCTATGCTTTCTTTAAATTTAGATTCTCGCCCCATGCTAAAACTAAATATTCAAGGACATGAATTTAATGGGCTACTGGATACAGGTGCAGACCTTAGCATTATCTCTCGTCAAGAATGGCCAAAACATTGGCCATTACACCAAGCCACTCAAACGCTTCGAGGCCTAGGAGTGGCGACTAATCCCGATAGAAGTGCAATGGTATTAGATTGGAAGGATCCTGAAGGATGTGAAGGAACTATACAGCCATATGTATTGGATCATCTTCCCGTAAATTTATGGGGACGAGATGTCCTAGATCAATTAAGTTTGACATTAACAAATAATATCAATAAAAATGCACCCACTATTATGGCTAGACAAGGTTTTAGGAAAGGAAAAAGATTAGAAAAACAAGAAGAAGGTATAGCAGCACCAAGACAAATAGATCAAGGAACAGATAGACATGGGTTGGATTTTCACAAAGGGCCACTGAGACAATAAAAATTACGTGGAAATCAGAAAGACCAGTATGGGTTCCTCAGTGGCCCTTGACTAAAGAAAAGATACAAGTAGCCCATGACCTGGTCAAACAACAATTAGCGGAAGGACATGTACAACCTTCTGTATCTCCCCATAATACTCCCATTTTTTGTCATCTAAAAGAAATCTGGTAAATGGAGATTATTGCAAGATTTAAGAGCCATTAATAATGAAATGGTCATTATGGGACCTGCTCAATCGGGGATTCCTCAATTGTCTGCTTTGCCAAAAACTTGGTATGTTTTAGTTATAGATATTAAACATTGTTTTTTTTTCAATTCCAATTCATCCTGAAGATAGTCCACGTTTTGCATTTACTATCCCGGCACTAAATCATGAAGGTCCTGATCAGAGATATGAATGGAAAGTACTCCCTCAAGGGATGGCTAACAGCCCAACTATGTGTCAAATTTATGTTAACAAAGTAATCCAGCCACTTAGAAATCAAAATCCTGAACTACAAAAATTTCATTATATGGATGATGTATTATTAGCACACAAAGCTAAAAACACGTTGCTAGAATGTTATGCCACACTTACAAACTTATTAAAAATTATAATCTAGAGATAGCAATCGATAAAGTACAATTAAATTTTCCAATTAATTATTCAGGAGTTCTATTATCCTCAACCATGGTCCGTCCACCAAAAATTCAAGTATGAGTAGATCAACTCAAATCACATAATGACTTTCAAAAGTTATTAGGAGACATAAATTGGATAAGGCCTTATCTAGGTATTCCAACAGGAGAATTGGGACCTTTATTTGATATCCTAAAAGGTCCATCAGATCCAAATTCACCCCGAATGTTAACACCTGAAGCAAGAAAGGCATTAAAAATCATTGAAACATATATGGAAAATATGCATTTGGATAGAATTGATATAAGTTTGCCTTTATTATTTATTGTACTACCAACAAAAAATATTCCTACAGGAGTATTTTGGCAAGAAGGTCCATTATTATGGATACATTTATCTTATTCTCCTAACACTATTCTTACTAGGTATCGTGAGGCTGTAGGACAATTAATACTCAAAGGAATAAAAACAGCAAAGGCAGTGTTTTGAATTTCTCCCAATAAAATTATTACTCCATATACTATGAATCAAATTGATGAATTAGCTAATGAGTTAAATACTTGTGCAATAATCATGTGCAAATCTAATGTTTCATTTGATAACCACTTACCATCTAATCCTTTATTGTCTTTTTGGTCATTGCATCCTGTAATTTTTCCAAAAATGACAAGAAAAACACCTATCATGAATGCTCCAAATATATTCACTGATGGGTCAAATAACGGTACAGCAGCAGTAGTTACACCTGATCAAACTTTTACATTTTTTAGTACCCAAACAATCAGCTCAAATGTTAGAGTTTAATGCAGTATTACAAGCTTTTGTGATGTTTAAAGATTCGGTATTTAATTTATTTTCTGATAGTCAGTATATAGTTTATGCTATAGTATCCCTTGAAGATGCTGGTAGGATTTCCCCTTCCTCTACTGTTTTCTCTTTGTTTTCCACTATACAAAGTCTAATCTGGGACAGAAAAGATCCATTCTTTATAGGTCGTATCAGGGCACATACAGGATTGCCTGGAGCCCTTAGTTTGGGCAATGATTTAGCAGATAAAACTACACATGATATACATATTTTCTCTACACTAGAAGAAGCTGCAAATTTTCATAAAACGTTCCATTTCAATGCTAATACTTTACAAAAGCATTTTAAAATAACTAAGGTACAATCTAGACAAATAATAAAACAATGTCAAAATTGTGTGACCTTTTTACCACAAGTTAATCTTGGAGTCAATCCTAGAGGATTGATACCTAACCATATTTGGCAGATGGACATCACACACTTGCCAGAATTTGGAAAATTAAAATATTTGCATGTTACAGTTACTTCTGGATTTTTGATGGGCTCCCTTCATGCCAGAAAAAAAACTAATAATAGTATAGCTCATTGCTTACAAAATTTTGCCACTGTGGGCGTTCCAAAACAGTTAAAAACAGATAATGCCCCCTGGTTATTCTTCTACCTCTTTTAATCAATTTTGCTCATCATTTGGCATTACTCATAGAACAGGAATTCTATACAATCCACAGGGACAAGGCATAGTTTAAAGAGCTCATCAAACTATTAAAATGTACTTATTAAAGTAAAAATAGGGAATTTGGATGGGGTATATATTCCCCGAAGATAAACTTAAAATAATCCTTTTTACTCTAAACTTTCTAAATTTGGATTCATCAGGGCTTAGTGCTGTGGAAAGGCATATGTATCCAAAAAATGTACATAAGCCCAAGGTACTTTGAATGGGCATTCTAAGAGGACAATTGAAAGGTCCTGACCCAGTAATTGTCTGGAGTCGGGGGTCTGTTTGTGTGTTTCCACAGGGAGAACAGCAGCCGATTTGGATTCCAGAGAGATTAACGAAAGCGATTTCTACAGACCAAAAGAAGATGATTTGGCTCAAATCCATAACAGCTGATATCGAGAACTCCAGTTTAGCTACCCTTACATCTGTGACAGAACCAGGATGTTTTTTTCAATATCTATTTTATTATTGCCCTTCCCACATCATGACGTTCTATTTTGTTTTTTGAGCTCATAAAGACCTAGGTTAATGTTTTGCTGATCAGTTCTATTTTTTGACTACAGAGTTTTTAAACATTGCAATGGAGATTTCACCTGTAAAAAGTTATAAGGCCTTTACTATGATGTTATGTGTTGTATGCATTATATTATGTGTGCACATTTGTGTTTTGTGTTGTATGTTTGTATGTACATATATCCATATATCATATATGATGAGCGCTTATGAAAAAATGGATCCAAATTTTTTTTCTTATTCACATGATTTAAATGGTTTAATTTAAATTGGGTAAACAGCTGTTGAGGATTGTTTTAATATGTGAACAAAAAAGGAGGTTAACAGATCTGTTTGTTTACTTTCACCTTTCCTTTTCATTATATTTAATAATTCTGTTCAGGATAATGTAAATTGTTCAGAAAATTGTTTTCTTTTAGTGCCTTCTGAATGTTACATAATTTTTTCTTTAGCCATTATTGCCAGAATTCCTATCTTCATCCCAGTGCCGGTGAAGACAAAGATAAAACCAATCTACAGCTTCTGCAATAGCTATCACTGAACTGCTTGCAGAATTTGCCTGGACTATATATCACTTGTATGCATTGTGAACTATCTGTTGATGCAGCAACTTGTGGTAGTGTTGGGGTATTTTTGCTGATGGTGTCATCCGTGGTACAATTTTTCCAAAAGGAGCTGTCAATTGGCTTGGTGTATCCTTCTCCCTTCTGCTTGTGATGGTCGTTCAGCTACAATTTAGGGGCCAACAGAGTTGAGGCAAAGAACCCATCCCCCTGCTGGTACAAAGGCCTATCCACAGGTGTGGCTGTATGCTGGACCAGTAGTCAATGACAGGTAAGATCCTATTGCAATGGTACCAACCTAAGGCAGGAGGCTGATGCCTTCAGGTCAGCCCATCCAATTATGGGTAAGGACCATATGTAGTATTAGACAACCTAAGGCTGGCATGGTAACTGATTGAATCAGGGACACCTGGTGCAGCAGATCTCTCCTGTTATTTGCAGATAAACAACTCAGCAGGATGGATTTGTGCCTAGGAGTTCTGTGTGGGTATTTCCAAAGACAAGGGTCATGCCCCCTTCCTTGGACAGGCTTTGCTCTGAGGTAGAGGCTGGTTCCTCAGGTGCTCTTCAGCAAATGAATGGATAAAGAAAATGTGACACACAAATATACACACACAAGCACACACATGGAGTGTGGGGAGAAAAAATAAAAGTCTATTGAATTAGACAAAGAGAAATTATGGGAAGGGGGAGGGAGGGTATAGGAAAGTGAGTAGACTGGATGGGACATGTTCCTATGTTCATATATGACTACAAACCAGGGTAACTCCACATAATGTACAACCAAAAGACTGGGGTCTTAATCAGAATAAGTTACTCTCCATGTATGTATAATGTGTCAAAATACACTGTAGTGTCATGGAACACACAGAAATGCAAATACTGAATTTACTTGAATTACCAGGGCAAGAACAAGAGGGAATTTGGTTGATCTTGAGAGAGGAAATATGTCTTAGAATTATACTGAAGGTACAATCAGGAACAACTTTTAATTTATTTTTTATTTTTTATTTTATTTTCTTGGTATGGAGGATTGAACCTATGTGCACTTAACCACTGATCCACATGCCCAGCTCTTCTTTATATTTTATTTAGAGACAAAGATGCTTCAGGCCTCACTAAGTTGCCAAGGCTGGTTTTAAACTCGCAATCCTCCTGCGCCAGCCTCCTGAGCCGCTGGAATTACAGGCATGAACCACTACACCAGCAAGAACAGAAAATTTGATAAAGACTACCTCATCGAATTTATAAGAATTTTCTCTTCAAACACCATAAAGAATGTGAAAACAGTCTCTAGATTTAAGCATTCCAAAATCTATGCATACATCAATATATCATTATTTTACTAACTAATGTTTTAAGTTACAATTATACAAATAATTCTAATGTGAAAATATTTTTAAAAAGAAGCTGCTGAACAGAAGACACTATTTCACATGATATATTTGATTCGTTTTTTTCTAGTGTCTAGATTATAGCGAACTCTAGTGAGTTCATAATTAAATGACAGTTGGCCAATTAAAAAATGAGTTCAGAATTGTGAAACCCTGAATATGGCTGCTGGTTTGATGGTGTTCCCTGAGGATGAAGTTCAAAATGGCAATCGTCAACCTTCGGTCCCGAACATTGGGTTGATCCTACAGTAAGGCTGCCCCTATCCTGGATCAGAACAGGGTTCCTGCAGTGGTATTTTAACTCACCTGTTTTTCCAAAGGTTATTGATATGCTCTGTGCAAATACCCCAACCTCTGAAATCTGGGGGAACTTAGAGTGTGTCTCCACTTGCTGCTCAGGTGACACAATCTGAGGCTAACAGGGACCCTAACAACTCTGCAGCCGTGTGTTCCTGCAAGAGCCCGGCAGGGGGCGCCCTTCCCACAAACTTCACCCTTCTCCTCCAGGATTTTTTAATTGGAGGAGGAATGATGGGGTCTGACTCTCATTTATGCTTTCACTGCAAGTGAAGATACAGAACCACTCCAAAGCTGTAAAGGATAGAGTTAGCATCATGTTCAACTCTAGCATTAACTAATCATAAAAAAAATAAAAGCCCCCCCCCTCAAAAAAACCAGCATAATAGGAGCTGGGAAAGCGTTGTTAGGAGGAGAGAAGACATCTCTTTCCATAATCTTCCTGGAATCCCAGAAGACACTGACCAGTATTCCTGGCTCCTCAGAGCTGGAGATGCTGATTGGATCTCCGTGGCCCCCAGCTTCACCTGCTGCTGAGGAAGTGGGTGCACCTGACCTTGTGTGAGGAGCCTCTTCCACTGACAGGGCTTTGACCCGCAGGCCAGGAGACTGCAAGGGAGGCTGGGTCTCCATGAGGCCTCCCTCAGAACCGTGTGCCAGTCCCCTCACTCCCGCTGCCCAGTGTGATCCAGCTATTATCACACAAAAGTGCACACGTGAGCCTGTCATGTACAAAAGTGTCCCAAGCATCACACGAAACAAGTGAAAGAGGCCACAAAATCCGTGAGCTTGGAGAATCAGGAAGCTGGAGACTGAAGCCAACCAGGTCATTCTCACATAGCCCAAGACAGAGGACAGCCCCTGAAGGGCCTAGTCTTTAGCACAGTTCTCCTTTATAGTTCGGGACACAAGTGACCGCCCAGCAGCAAACCCTGTGCTGTCCTCAGCCAGGGCCACACAGCCACAGGTACTGTTTGCTCCTCTTCTGTCCTCCTCTAGTGTTTTCCTTAATGATCTAGAGACCCGGATGACGAGGATGCTGATCCCAGAGCACAGACTCTAGGTGGCAGAATTGCCTTCTGCTGGGGATCATCTTTGTTTTGACCCAGATCAACTCTGTTCCCATGTGCCCTTTATACTTTTCCCAACACCCATGCCCACTGCACCTCATCTTCTCAGGTAGACATATGAAGAGGATCACAGCATTGTCCCCTTCACACAGGAGGAAACTAAGCCTCTTGTGAGACCCACTCATCACAGGGGCCATTTGTGGGAATCACTCTGAATGACCCACACCTTCCAGTCCTGAAGCAAGAAGCTCCAATCAATCACTCGGGCATTGCCACAGCTCAAGAAGTAAAAGGCATGCCTTCAGATGTAGATGAGTCACCAATGGGGTTGAGCGACACTCACCTGTTCTATTGTAATCCTACCCCTTTGGCCTGTTTGGGATAAAATGTTCCTTGGAAACTCCCTCTGTGTGTTCCCTTCTCTTGCTGTGCCTTTGAGTGTGGCCTCCCTAGATGTCAATCAACCTGCTGGCAGCAGACAACAGAAAGCTAGACTCAGCCCCCAGAAACCTCACCCCTTGCCTCATTTGAATGGCTTCTCCTCAATAAAAGGGTTCAGCACGTGTGTGTGTGTGTGTGTTATCTCCCTCCTCTCTCTCTCTCTCTCTCTCTCTCTCTCTCTCTCTCTCTCTCTCTCTCTCTCTCTCTCTCTCTCTCCATGGATCCCTGAGGTCCGAGCAGCCATCACAACACCCAAAGGAAAAGGTATCTCTGTCTTTGTCTTTTGTGTGATTATTTCATGCAGCTCAGTTCACCTGGAGTGACCCTGAGTGTTTTAGTCATGAGGAATGCGACAATTGGTTGCCCATATGGTGACTCCAGGGTGAGTTTTAAAAATTCAGTTCGTTTGGAATTTCTCTCCAGAAGCTAAGAGCGCTTAGGATTGTAGAGTATCGTGGACCGAATTGTAGAAAGTAAGTAAATTAGACAGAAGAAAAATCTGTGAGGTTAAACTTTTTACTATCTGGGAATATTTTGTCTTTAGAAAACTTTTTTTATAATTCTAGAGACTCTAAATAAACGTAATGAGTTATTAAGATGATTAGTGGGATGTGTTGCTGAGTCCTCTCCCATGGGGAAAGTACATTTGTGGACTTTTTTAGATTGTTTGTATGAATCTTTATGTTTTAAAATATTAAATAAAGACTTTTTGGGTTAATGTACTAGAAGTCAGCGCTTGGAGAGTGAGAAAACAGGGAAGGAAAATGTTGTGATGAGACTCAACACAGGGATTCTTTCCCCATAGAGAAGTTTTATTTTTCTGTTTTTTTTTTTTTTTTTTTTTTTTTTTGTGAACACTCAGTTTATACTGAACCCCTACTGGGTCTGATGACCGAATCCAGACTGCCTTAACATCTGATAGTAATGCTGGTGTTTGCTATTAAAACTCACTTTTAAAGTCCCACGTGCTGCCAGGGATAGTGCAAAGGCAGGAGGACACAAGCTGCAAGTGCAGGTCAGCCATGGGATCCCTCCCAGGCCTGGGGAATGCAGACAAACCAAATGGAATGCCACCAGATAGGGAAGCCCTAGGGCAGCTGGCTCCAAGCTGTTTCCATCACCATGGTAACCGCCCAAGCCTGGCCTCACAGCTGGCTTCCTGGTCCTGCCTCCTGCATTTCAACAGGCTTCCCATTGGTCCTTCCAACTGTCACTCACACAGGACTTCTGGTCCCACCTTCTAGCTGCTAACCTGTACTTCCTGTTTCAGACCTGCTACCTGGAGCTGCCCAGAGCCTGCATTTTTAAGAACACCTATCTGTAAGTGCCAACAAAAGATCTTTTTCAGGCAAAATCTAATTCCACATTTTTGTTCGTTGCAGCCCTAAGCCGGACTTGCTCTCAAGGCCAAATAACTTGATTTCTTACCCCTCAGCAGCTTTCCTTGGTACCCTTCCTTTTCCTCTCTATGGTCATGTTGCTAAATGTTGCTGTCTCACACTTGGCTTTTGATTTTGAAAGTTATGGGGATGCATTTGCTTGTCGCAGAAACAAAGCTAGCCATGTTCCTGGGATGACCCCCAAATCCTTATTCTTGTTCCTGACTGTGTAATTACAAGAAATAAGTAAATGTATACACAAGGATCATCAGCCACATCACGTGACATCACATGCAAGCGTGCAGTCCTAGTTGAGAACAAATTAAAATGGATCCAACATATCTTAAGATCCACGTGGTTACATAAAGTTAATCAATTATATTGTATTAATTATAGGTTATGTATATTGTATTAACTATCTACAGAAATATCCAAGGACTTTAACTATATTTTCATTGATATTTCTTTCCTTTTTTTAAAATATATTTTTTAAAGTTGTTGATGGACCTTTACTTTTTAAATTTATTTGTATGTAGTGTCGAGCATCGAAGCAAGTGCCTCATGCATGCCAGGCAAGCATGCTACCACTGAGCCCCAACCCCAGTCCTCATTGATATTTCTTTTTATCAAGGTACAACGATTCTAAGGTTTTCAGAAGTTATTTCAAAGTATAATCAGGAAAAATTCTAAAAGGAATTTCAACAGAGGAGAAGCACACATTGGAGGTCCTAAAAGAAAGAAATCATCTTTGGGTAAACCAAGATCTGTATATTCTAGATTTTAATGATAAAAATATTTTCCTAAATAGAAATATTTTTATATTATTAATTAGACAGATAATAGATAAATGTAAAAAAAGATTTATATGCACTGGACTGACTAAAAATTTTGACTGATTAATTCAAGGATATTTCAGGCCATTTCCCTGATTTCGCTATCTATGCTGATAGTGAAGTGAGCTGATATTTTGGTTCATATTTTGACATGATAAAGACCTATTAAAATGTCAAGTTTAACTCCTCTAAGCAAGGTCTTTATTGCCTAGTGATTCTTATTGTTTAAAGCAAGGATTAATTTTGGTGAATAAATTCACATCCTTGTTTAAACACTAAATATATTAAACTGCTGACTTAGATTCCAATTTTTACAATTCTCCTTGGACACTAAGTTTGATTGATTCACAGACTGTTCATTCTTGCATATTTTGTTTGTTGAATAATTTTGAGATCTGGGAATTTTTTTAGGATGGAGGTTCTCTAAATTAAAGTTGTATGTTAGTTTTGAGCAATAAAAGTTGCAAACCTTGTTGAAAATTCATTGACATTATAGAAGTTCTCTCACTGGACCTATTATTCATAGAAATATGGTAGGATTTATATAGTGCTTAATCATATTTTTAAAAAGACAATTGAGAGACATCTATTTAAAGGATAATATTCTGAGACATAAAGATATTGTGAGACCTTCTCTCAGAAAGACATTGAGGATTCCTTTTAAATTGTTAGGATATATCAACTAGTATATATTGAGAAATTACAATAAGTAACACAAGGTAAATCTAATCATTTAAATACTTTACTACTATCTATAACTTAAACTGATGATACTATGGCTTATGCCAAGCCTTTACTCAGTTTTATTAAATAAAGAAAAGGGGGAATACAGGACCCCAGGGGAACACACTATATCTTACAAAATATTTATTTTTTTTCCTTAATTGTAATATTGAGAATCTCAGGGGATATATCTCAGTTGGTAGGGTGCTTTTCTCACATGCAGAAGGCCCAGCGTTCAATCGCCAGCATCACCACCAAAAAAGAAAAAAAAATTGAGACTGCTGCTGAATTGACTGAATCATGTTCACTGCTGCTGAACATGATTCAGTAAATTAAATCATATTTGAAAAAATAGAATTTAAACCGGTCATCATGACTGAAAAACCTGACACAGGAAGGTAAACCTTCCAACTGCAGAGTTTACAACCATGCAGCTTCATGAGCTTGCCAGATAAGTAAAAAGTATGAAGAGACTTCTATGGACCCATTTCTCAGATCTATTTTTTAAAATTTATTTTTTAGTTGTTGATGGAAACAATTCCTTTATTTTGTTTATTTTTTTATGTGGTATCGAGGATGAAACCCAGGGCCTCGCACATGCTAGGTGAGCGATCCACCACGGAGCCACAACCGCAGCCCTCAGATCCATTTTTAATGTCCATTGTGGTGTGGACTGGAAAGTCCACCAATGAAACTAGATTAATCATGCTGACTGTAGTGGTCAGTTATATGTTGATCCTGTGGTAAACAGGTTGTCTGGGATTATATTTGAGGAAAACACAGCATATGAGAAACCTAAACCAGACAATCATGCTGACCCTTTGAAATTAAGACTATGTATCTGGACAACTGTCCAAATAGAAAGCTTGTGGAAATAGAATTTTTCTATAAAGGCCAGTTGTTTACATAAGGTATCCACCAATGCATGGTTGCCCTGATCATTCTACAATAGAAACTGGCACCTTTCCTAAGTATTCTTCCTGAGTTTTCCTAAGTATTATGCAAATGTCTGGTCAGTACAACACAAGAGGTCTAGAAATAGTGGATGCATTTTAGGCTGGTCTCCTAGAATGGACAAGAGCAATTATAGGAGGATGCCTGGCACCTGGAGATTGATTGGTAATACCCTAACCCTCAGTGAGATGGCACCCAAAAGGATGTTTGGATGTTTGTCTTCTGCCTTCAGAATATTTACATCACTGATTGACCTAACTGCTGCAGTCTGGCTGGACACAAGATCACAAGCCACTCACAGCTTTGTAGATTCAAACAGCAACTCTTTATTCCCGAACTCACACTGGCCCTCTACAAACATGTTCTGGGGGAATCCCAGTTCTGGGCCCCATTCACGTACTCCACCAGGCTTTTAATCCCAAAAACTTTCTGAATTCCAGGAGAACTCAAGGGGAACTCAGGCAGCAGGATACCCCACCCTATTCCCAGCAGGAATAACCTTAAACCTGGAACTGCCCTAAACCCAGATTGTCCTAAACCGGGAACGCCCTAATCCCAAGGAGCAGGATACTTCCAAAAACCTGCAGGATACACCCTAAACCTGGATCCACCCTGGTCCTTGAGCAGGGTCACCTTTCTCAAACATACATGCAATGTCACAGCGAATGTCCAAGGTAAGTCCATTTCCATGAGTCCTTTCTCTAAGCAACATGGGGTACGCTGGCAAGGAAATATCGATGTGTCATTCCTACTTGGCAATAGCTCTCAGCACCTAACAGACTCCTTAAATATGAGAATTAAGAGAAAGGATGATGAATATCCTGTAGCCTGTATGAATACAACTCACCTTATGGCATCGCTAGTTATTGCCAGCTGGTATTTCAGAGCTGCACTCTGCTGAAGTTCATGTTGGGGTCGGAAACAGGTGCATGCCAATGAACCAGACCTAGGCCAGCTCTTGGTCTCATGATCTTTGAAGTGACTACTTTAAATATTATTCCTTGCTTCTGTGATACAGTCTTTATGGCTCTGTTTCAAACTTACAACATGTGGATTTTCTTAATGCTTGACTTAAATTACTTCCAAGATCGTTCATAGTCAGATAAATGCTGATGCAAAACTTAGAACTGAGTTAAGATGCTCTAAAAAGCCACTATAATAAATATTGTGACTAAGCCCTCTGCTCCGTGGAAAGGCTGAAACACCCCGCCAAATGAACATGTCCATGTTACCATTGCCAAGTGCAAGGCTTCCCAATAAATCAAGAAAAGATGAAGAGTCTTCTGATGAGTGTTTGGTAGAATAATAATATTAATAACCTGGATTTTCCAAGTTGGTTATGTCCCTGAGATAATATGTTTTCTACTAATGCCTTTTGTGTTTCAATAGCAGATTATGATGACCTCAGACCAAGAATCCAGTGATGCAAAGATATAATTTCCCAATTGCCTTCAAATATTAAGGAAGGGCTGGGGATGTGGCTCAATTGGTAGCTCACTCACCTGGCATGTGTGCGGCCTGGGGTCCATCCTCGGCACCACATACAAACAAATATGTGTGTCCACCGAAAACTAAAAAAATAAATATTAAAAAATTCTCTCTCGGGCTGGGGATGTGGCTCAAGCACGCTCGTCTGGCATGCGTGCGGCCTGGGTTGGATCCTCAGTACCACATACCAACAAAAGATGTTGTGTCCGCTGAGAACTAAAAAGTAAAATATTAAAAAAAAAATTTATAAAAAAAAAATTAAAAACTTAAAAAATTCTCTCTCTCTCTCTCTCTCTCTCTCTCTCTCTCTCTCTCTCTCTCTCTCTCTCTCTCTCTCCAGTCTGTGCAATAGAGTGACATGTGTCAAGGGGGCAAGTGAGCGTGAGCTCACAGACAAAGAACAGATGCCTGAAGCTTAAATCCTACAGATAATACTAAATCCTAGATACAATTTTCCCTCTGCATACAGCCTATGATTATCCTTCTATAAAACCTCAAAGTCCTTGTCAGCACCTGAAGACAGCATAAGGGCAGGGTTTCCTTGTCTTCCTGGTGTGTAGCTGCACTGGTCAAAGTTCCTTTCCTGCTTTGCATCATGACCTTTTCTGTTTGATTTTGGGGCATACACCTGACCAGACCTGTGGGATGCCCAGAGTCAGGTCTCTGCACAAGACTTCCTAACAGTCGAAGTAGAACATCTACACTAAGCACAAGGCACCCATTTTATTTCCACTGCACATTGCTGCCCTAGAGGATTGCCTTCCTTCCTCCCCCACCCTCTCTGCTGGGGATGGAACCCTGAGCATCAGAGCCAACCCCAATGGCTTCCTTTCATAGCTCAGGCTGCCTCCTCAAAGCCACAGAGGCCGGGAGGTGATGAGAATTACTAAAATAGTTTTCAAATTGTTCTCATTTTTAGATATATTGTATGGGTCATACATATGATATCTTTGAATAGTGCTTCAGAAATTTGGAGACTGGGTCTTTCTAAGTCGCTTGAGGTCGCATCAGCTGAGTGAAAAAATATATGTATAGATGCAATATCGTTCTTTCTTTTTAAAGGTACTGGGGAATAAACCCAGTGGGGTTTGACCTGGACCTCTGAGCTACATCCCACCCTTTTCCTTTTATTTTAAGAGAGGGTCTCTCTGACCTTGGGCTCCTCCAGCCCCAGCCTCCCTGAGAAGGTGCGCTTTGTTTTTGTGTTGAGGTTAAACCCAGGGCCTTGCCAAGCTCCGAAAGCAGCGCCAGGTGTCACCTCTGTACTAGAGGCTAAGCCAAGGCTTTTCACCTGGATTAGTTCCCAGCACAGCCTGGAAGCTCCTCCTGAAAAGGGCTGGGGCCAAGAATCTGTCACTCTACACAACTTCAGGCAGTGATTGGATGATGTTACCTGTCAGTCACGATGCAGAGGCGGGCCTGGAGGCCATGCATCCGGGATACGGGGGGAACTCTCCAATCAGTGCGCAGAGGAAGTGGAAGGGCGGGCTTCCGCAACATTGCGGGCTTTCTTCCGCACCCACCGGGCTACTCCTTCTCTGGCCGAGTTTCTGTTCCAGTGACCCAGTTGACTCTGCTGCTGCCGGTGTCCCCGGGGATCTCGGGGGCCCGGAAGTTCCTCCAGACGACGCCGGGTCACCACGGAAGCCAAAAATGGTGAGTTTGCGACCGGGCCTGAAGGTGCGGGGTTGGGGCCCGGCGCGGGGGTGAGCTGCGGAGGGCGGCGGATTCCACGCTGTCAAGTGGCCCTGGGCCCTGTCCCCTGGTTCCCTGGGTTTGGAAGGGCGGCTCAGGTCCCTGGTGTCCCCTTTGCTCCCTACTGGTGGCCCGACCCACTCTTCCCGACGTGGAGGAAGCAGGGCCACAAATGCACCTTCCTCCTCCCAGGGGAGCTCCTGCTGTAGGTCCCCCATATTGCAGGCGCCTCCTGCCACTAAACCCACCTTCCCTCCACCTCACAGCTCGGCCAGACGTCCGTTCTTCCCACTCGGTCCAAATGGACACCGTCCGCTAATTGTCACTTTTCATCTAGTGAAATATTGGAAAAAATCTTCCTCCCGCCTTCCCTCCTTCCTTTCCTCCCTCCCTCCCTTTTTCCTCCCTCCCTCCTTTCCTCCTTTGCTCCCTCCCTCCCTCAGCCATAACTTGTGATCCTCCTGCTTCAGCCTCCCACGTATCTGGAATGACAGGCCTGTGCCACTGTCCTAGGCAAGAACAACACTTTTGAAAGCATTTGTTTTCTATTTGTGAATGTTATACTTGAGGGGAAAGAATAATCACTTAACACTTCCTTGTGTTTGCTCAAAATAACTGCTTTAAACGGAATTAAGAGGTTGTTTATAGATCCCAGGGATATGGAATCGTGGGCTCCATCAATAGAGGATAACTGCTCCCCTTTCTGATAGTCCATGATGTAGAGTCACCCCAGTCGTGTAGTCCCGTAAGTGCATAGGGAAATGATGATGTAGGGACAAAGGAGGCAAGGCACTGAAGATAGCCAGAAACAGTTTTATCTGGCTGCAGCCAGTCTCAGAGGGCACAGCTTTTGCTGTAATCAATCAATCAATCCCCTGAACCCTGAGTTCAGGTGGTTTCAGAATCTTATACCCAGCATGTAAGGGGAGGGACTCAGAAGTTCACATTGTAATACTGAGACCCACAAATAACTCAGACCACACAGTCTCATTCCAGTTAAGCCTTTATTGCTGGCCAGTGGCAGACACTCTGCTCTTGAAAGAATGAGGTTGTCAGAGTGGGGCCCCTCCCTTAACTTGGCTCCATATTTAAGCACAAAAGGGACATTTGGAGGTTCAGGCAATGCCAGCAAGCCGGAAAGTTGTGGTCAGTTAGTCTCTGGTTGGCACATAGATCATTCTGTGTTCTTGGGGGATTTTCATGAACAAAAGAATGCAAACTTCCCCAGTCATGACCTTTTTTGAGTGTCATGGCTGAGTTCACAAAATGGAGTCACCATAGTCAAGTTGTCACATCACACACATAAAAGCAGCTTTTTCTTTCACTGTTCTAGCCACGTTAACCCTTCAAGGACAGCACCTGAGAAGGGGAGAGCTTCTTCTCCCCTTTCTTTCCTCCCCCACCAGCTGTTTCCAAGGTGCCCAGTTGGTGATTTCTCTGTGAATCCCAGCTAAAGGCCAGAGGCCTTGTTTGCACATTTCTACAAACTACTATACTGCATATAAGTGTGTAAAAAACTAGTAAGGGGAGTTCGAGTCCAGCACTTGGAGTGCTAATTTCTCCCATACTAGCCACCCGAAAATAGGGCAACACGAAAATAGGAAGTTTATCTACACTGAACTTTTTTGTGGACATTCTCTTGTTGACAGTCCTAAAATTAGCCCATGGTGAAAATTTCTGGAGAAACCCAGTTAAAATTTTCTATGAAGGAAGGGGATGCCACTACAATAATGTCTGATTCATGTACTGTCCTTCATCCCTAGCTCTTTTCAATATGATTTTCAGAAAGGATCTGGCTACATTGCCCAGCCTGGCCTGAAAGTTGTGATCCTCCTGCCTCAGCTTCTCAAGTTGTTGGGATTAAAGGCATTGACAACCCAGCTACAAAACATACTTCATTTTAACCCAAATATTAATGACCATACTAAGGAACATGGATTCAAGTTACCCTGAATGATGTATGTGTTCCTCTTTTCTTTTTTCTTTTCTTTTCTTCTCTCTCTCTCTTTCTTTCTTTCTTTATTTCTTTCTTTCTTTCTTTCTTTCTTTCTTTCTTTCTTTCTTTCTTTCTTTCTTTCTTTCCTTCCTTCCTTCCTTCCTTCCTTCATTCCTTCCTTTCTTCCTTTTTTAATATACCAGAGATTGAACACAGGAACACTTAAACATTGACCCACATCCCCAGCCCTTTTCTTTTCTTTCTTTGATGAAAACCAGGGACATTTTACTACAGATCCACATCCCATCATTTTTTTATTTGAGACCCAGTCTCACCAGGTTGCATAAGGCCTGGATAAGTTCCTAAGGCTGTCCTCAAATTTGCAACCCTCCTGTCTGAACCTCTGGAAGAAGAAATGATCAAAGGTGTGCACCACTGTACCTGGCTGGAAGTTGGGATTTTTAACAATGGAAATGCAACCAGACTTTTAAAAAATCCACTTCTTTCTTGCCTCTTTAATATTAGTCCATCCCATGTGACTCTGAATAAATAAACCTGGGCCTCAGATAAGTGAGCACTGGCTGGGGATGTGGCTCAAGCGTACAGCGTGCGGCCCGGGTTCGATCCTCAGCAGCACCACATACCAACAAAGATGTTGTGTCCGCCGAGAACTAAGAAAAAATAAATAAATGTTAAAATTCTCTCTCTCTGTGTCACCCTCTCTCTCTCACTCTCTCTTTAAAAAAAAAAAAAGTGAGCACATCATTTCAAAGTGATACACAGAGAGCTTTGGTGCTGAGGGAGCACACATGTCAGGGCTCAAGGGGCAGGAAGGTCCCTGATGGCTGAGACATGCTCCAGCCTGTCTTGCTCCCTGAAAGCTCCCAGGATCACCCTCCAAGAGATCTGGACCATGACTCCAGTGTAGGAGGCTTTTCAGGTTTTGCACAGCTCTGCACTGGGGTGGGTGTTGCTTATGCTCTGGAGAGGTTTCGCTCCTTCACTTCAGCACCAGGCAGCCCACAGGCTAACTGTCCACCTGTCTTCAAGGAATGGAAACAGAGCATGGAAAAAACAATTTCCAAGGAGTTAGGGCCCCCTGTCTA